>NW_016162321.1:0-43931 GCF_001687245.7 Rhagoletis zephyria | reverse complement strand
TCCCTCCAACAACACTGCAACTCATAAATTAAAAACATAAAACAACATAAAAATTAACAAATTTTAACTAAANGAAAGGCACGTTTGAAGCCAAGTGCTGTTCATATGACCCTTATGCCGGAAAGTCCCTCCAACAACACTGCAACTCATAAATTAAAAACATAAAACAACATAAAAATTAACAAATTTTAACTAAAAAAATAAATAAATAAGAATAAACTTCAAATATACTTAAAAACGTCAACCAGTGAAATGTATTTTTTTATTTTTCCTTACACACGCTCATTTTTATTTTTACTCTCCCGAAAACTTTGACTTTTGTAGGTTTGATGTCAATTTGGCTTCTACCTGTTTTTATTGTACCATGATTTAGGGATGTTGAAAAGGAATAAATGTAAACATTTTCGTAAAAATCCATTTATTTGACACAAATTTAGCAGCTACTACAAAAATTTTAATTTAAAGTTAAAAAATCGAAAGGTAAAACATACAACGTAAAATAGTTTAGAAAAACTCAAACAAAAACTGAGTGGTTTTGCTGTATAGAGCACTTCAAAAGAGGCAGCTACTGAGCGTCAGCAAATTTAACGGTATAAAAGGGCACGGCGAAGTAAAAAAAATGTGCTGCCTGTGGCTCACAGATCAGTTGCGCCCGACGAAGGGTTAAGTATGTAATGCATGGAGAGCTTATACAAAAATACCCTCTCTTGAGTTCCCTATCTAGCTCATGTTATTGTTATTGACTCATGTTATTGTTGTTGTTGGTCTAACAGCATACAAATTCCTCAAAGAGTTTTTGGGAAGTTTTGCTGAAGGGAAAGTCTTTAGCCAGATATAAATCTGGGTCGTTTCGGTTACGTAGACGTAGACGTGACATTGATGTTAACGTTCTCACGACAGTCGGGTCTACGTAACTAAGTAGATCTATTTATATATGAGGCCTTGAGAGCCACAGTAGCCTAGCTGACATTTCAAAAAAAAATATGAGGTGCAGCTTAAAATGCATTACTATAATCGGCATGATAATAGCCCGACCGTGGAAAATTGCAGATAGACGATATTGAATATAAGCCATCACCACGTGCATGTGTATGTGTATGCACAACAACATAATCAAAAGCGAAAGTAAGCACAAATAAAATAAAATGGAAAATTAGAAAAAAATGTCTGTAGTTTCCTTATATGAAATTGATGAGGGAAATTCATGGATAAGTAAAAAAAATTCGGAAAATTAAATTAAATTAAATGTGATTTAAATTTCCGATATGAAATTAGACATACCTATACATATGTAATATGAAGCTTGATTTACGAGAAACGAGAAATCATAAAAACAGCATCATAAAGTACGCTATATTCGTCCACAAAACTCTTGACCAAAGCTTAATCATTCAACATTGTTACTTGCTATGGAAGTACTTGCAAGCAAAGGGAGATCCGGCAGTAATAGACACCTTACCAGCAACTTACACTTCACCCGGCGGTCCTTACCATTTCACTGACGAATCTCCCTTACTTTAACAAAGACGTGGCTGCCTTATGTAAATAGGAATTTAGAGTGTACATTTGGTATCAGGCATACTCCTGAGCCGCTTTATAAAGTAAGTTACGTAGAACGTAGAGCAGTCGCTCGGAGTAGTTCGGCGCTTGGAAATAACTTCGGTGGCACGTTATTTTGCAACTGACAACGAAATGTGTCGTCAGAGGTGTTCATTTTATGCTTTACTAGTAGATGACATTGGCCATGACATTTTTGGTACTAAAAACTGAAAGAAAACATGGCCTACACCGTAACTGCACGTCTATACCTGCGCTCTGGCGCTCGCATACGAACTGTTTTTTCGCGTGCGAAATCTTATCGCAGGGAAATTTTTGTACGTGGGCATTTGATCGCATACCATTGCAGCGCGAATTTGTTGTAAGTTTTTTATAAATGTTGCGAAAATTTTATTTTATTTATTTTGTTGTGTCTGAACAACGTTTCTCCGAATAACACCGTTTCTTTCCTACTCGGAATCAAAGCAAATATGAAAAAGCAGTGGCTAAACGCATAGTTAGGTATGCGATAAATGGTATGAGATATCTCTTACTTTATATCGTATACTTTCTGCGATGGCCGGTCTACACCTGCGATATATCTCTTAAGATGTTTCGTATGCGAGCGCCTATAGCAGGTATAGACATGCAGTCAGGTGTTTACCTATTTTGCCAGTTGGTATGTACATATCGATGGCTGAGTGGAAGATCGACCTATCTCGGCAGCCAGTTCGAAAACGCTCTATCTCAAAAAACTTTTCAAGAATGCCCTACTTCAGAATTTAATTGAAAAACACCCTATCTCAAAATTCGGGTTAAAAACGCCCTATCTCACTTCAAAATGTATTGAAAATATGCTGATATAGGGCGTTTTTGAATCGACAGCAGAGATAGGGCGTTTTTGAAACGAGTTCTGAAATATGGCGTTCTTGAAAAGTTTTTTGAGATAGAGCGTTTTCGAACTGGCTGCCGAGATAGGGCGATCTTCCACTCAGCCATCGATATGTACGTATGTATGAACACATCTTCATGAGTATGGTCTTGTTCGAGTTGCAATCACAACCGCAGTGTTGCGCGAATTATTAAAGTGCTAACTGAAATGGAAAAAGTCGTGACTAATACTTTTTATTTATTTTTTCATAAAATGATGTGGGTGTTGTAATTCGATGAAATGCATCATATCAATCAAAAAGTTAATTTTGAATTTTTTATTAGTTACGACTTTTTATATTTCAGCGACGATGTTTGTTACGTCTTTTTGCATTTCAGGCGACGATATGTAATTCTGATTACTAATACTTCTTTACTACTAGTATACTTCTACTACTAGTAATACTAGTACTCTACGTGAACTTTGTTACTTTTATTCAACTCAGAATTTATGACATCAAAAGAGTCCGAAATGGGACAGTCTACACAGTTGACTGGTCTTAAAATCATATATATGCGCATGGAAAATTTCCTACTTCATATGGAAATATCGTTTTGTAAAAATAAAAAATTTGTTCGTTATATGTATAATATTGAAAGCAGGTGTTTTCTTTCTCGTGGTGAATGCTTTAACAAATTGTAGCAGTAGTGCAATATCATAAGTAAGGCGACCATTTTCTGCTATAAAGAGTTCCTTCTAGTGTCAAGACATATTTTTTCAGTGTAGGATTGAATAATCAAGTGTTTTCATTCAGCCCAAATTTGCAATCAAAATGGTTGCGAAAGTTTTTCTTACTTTCACATTCTCTGTGATTTTCCGCATGGCGCATTTCATCATGATTTTCCGTAGCACTACACGTTAAGCATAAATAAATAAATAAATATTTTTAATTTATATTTTTAACTAATCTTAACAGTAGTTGTTATATTTTTTATCCGACTTCCAAAAAAGGAGGAGGTTATCAGATATGTATGTACATATGAGCCGTTTATTTTGAATGTGGCTTAAGTCGCTACATATCTATTGGGCTTAAATTACCGGTTACTTGTAACCGAATGCCGTCTATCGTCATAAACTAACGACAAAACCATTTGCCCATGGCTGATGAAGTTGAAGGAACAAGGTACAAGTAACCGGCCACATCTAAGCACAAAAGCTGTGACATACATATGTAGTATGTCGAAGTTTCTTTATTTTTCGTACAGAAATTTCTTTACGAGTTCGTGTCAACCACTTCATATTATTTTCTTTGAAGATTCGAAAAAAAATCGTTACAGAAATCAGATACTCGTAAAGATTTCGTTAAGATTTCGGGAACTTTGGTTTGCAGGGAACACATGTCTGTCCGCTGCAAACCATTTTTTCTGAGTATTCTAAGCTGTAGAGAAATTTTGAAGAATTCGTAAAGATCTCATCCGATTTTTTTTTCCTAAAATAAAATAAACTGTGCACGCTTCGATCCTCGTAGGAAATTTCGAAAGCAAATCGGTAAAGCAATGAAAATAATGTGGCTATGTGAAGAATTTCTTGCAGAATTTTTTCAGAGTTTTCTTCATTTTTCGTACAGAAATTTCTTTACGAGCTCGTGTCAACCACTTCTTTGAAGATTTTTGAAAAAATCGTTAAAAAAGTGAGATACTCCTAAAGATTTGTTGTTGTTGTTGTAGCAGCATACAAATTCTTCAAAGACTTTTTGGGGAGTGTTGCTGGAGTGACAGTCCTTGGCCAGATATAAATCTGGATCGTTCCGGTTACGTAGACCCGACTGTCGTGGGAGCTTTGGTTTGCAGGCTCGCTATGAATTTTCGTTTTTAATATATTAAATGTGTATACTTTGCTGACTATAGTCACTATATTTGTATAGTTTTCAATTAAAAGCACGAGATCAAGTGGCATGCACACTAATACATATAGTATAATTAATGCCAACTTTAAATATATTATAAATGTATAAAAATTATATTAAAAAAGCTTGAAGAATCAATTCGGGTCGACTTTATTTCGGCTATGAATAAATGTATTTTGTATATTTTTGCGTTTTGCAAAGCAAAATGAAAGCACATGGTTTGTAGAACGAAAATTTTCAAATTAAATTAAATAAAGAATGCTAAATAAATACACGGAAGCTTGTTTCATTTGTTAATAGCGGAGAGAAGTGCACTATAATTAAACTGTGAATCTGAGTTTAGTTTAATTATAAAATTTAATGCACTTCATTACGAATCGAAATTCGAGCCACTTCATCTTCTTTATTTCAATATTTATTTTTTTATTAATATTTTATGCATTACATACATATGTAGGTTTAACTAAAACGCTTATACGTACATCTATATTTATTAAATATTTTACTTTTGTTCAATTTTAATCAGTGACTTACAAATACATACTATATCGCTTGGATTTTTCTATGTTTTTCAATATACTAAACTGTTTGCATAAACACAACTGATCTACATGATACACTACATATAGTTAGCGTCGTAGCATTGCAGCTTAAATTATTTAGTACTTTTTTCATTCATGCACCAAGTTTTTCATTGTCTACGCCACAATTACTTTACCATTAAAATTGTATGTTTATAAGTTCAGTATAAATAATGAAAAATGGGTTTCAAAATGCAGTACATATTTGCTTAATCCAATTATATCTGTACATATGTAAGTATAAATACGGCGCTGTCTGTAAAATGTCCATAATTATTCGCATGGAGCTAATTTTAAACGCCTAATTTTTTGATTTCTTGCGGCTTTTTTCCCGAGGATCATTGACACCATTTTCGTATTAGCAGTTTCCGCTAGATATTGAACTAAGTAAAGTATTTAGTATGTGATATATTATGTATAAATACAATTAGGTTTAACTAAAACATATTAAATTAAAATGGCTTTCTTAATTAAAATCCGTCATAGCTTAGGAAATGCTAGAGCCTAATAAAAACCATTGGATAATCGAAGCTCGATTTGTGTTACGTTTTCTTCATCGTCTTTGTTTGATTATCGCAAACGTTGCTCATATAAATTTTCACATGAAGAACTCTTCGGTCGAATGGGAAAGCGGAAGTCACGTCCGTCCTAGACGATCTAAAACAGATATTTCTATGACTCGCAAGCCTCGATACGTGGGATCGATCACTTGCAGTCCCTTTGGATTGTAAATTCGCTCATTTTGGGAGGCGATGAATTTGGAAATTTTGCGAAGCGTCTATTGTAGAAAACATTTCGATAGAAATGAACATGTAGCACATTTAGTTTGCTACAAGCTATTGATATAAACGCAGCACTTACCTTTTCGTAGTGTGTTTCCGAACACATGTACACCAAGTAGGCGGTGATGCAGCCAATACATCCCTCACAATATGTACTACAAGAGCCTTTTTCCGCCTCCGCAAAAAATTCATTCAGCCTATTGATGGTTGACTCAAATACTTGCCGCTCAACCTGCACAAAGGGCGTATCATATTACAACTATCATATAAACACTTGCAGGTATGTCACTAGCCTAGCAAGGTCATGGACAGATTACTCACCAGGCCTTCTAGTTCGCTGGGGAGTCGTGTGTGGAATTTGACCGAGGTGCCTTCGCTGTAATCACGTTGTATGAAAACCTTGTTGGATCCGCCCTGTAGCGAGGTTAAACCTTGCGACATTTTCCTTTTTCTACGAAAGAAGGAAACTCATATTTACATACTTATTTGCGGATATGTTAAATTTTTGGCAAATTTGTACAAATTCAAATGCAAAATATGTATGAAAAACTTAAAGTAATTTCACAGCACTTATAAGGACTGAACATTTTTTTGCTAGTTTGTGGAAAATCAGAATCAATTGTTTGCTTCCAAGATATTTGACTTCTTATATGATTCAACGAAAAATTTTGATTAGAAAACGCACCTTTTACTTTAACTCCGGAAATGCACAAGCTGTTTTTAAAACTATTTGCAAAAAGTTTTACAAATTTCCAATACAAATTTGCGTAAACTTTAATTTTTCAACGAGAGTTTTTCCTGCCTTTCCTAGAGATGAAACGATACCAGTAAAAATAAGTACGTACTCGATACTTTTCGCTCGATACCAAGTAGTTTGGTATCGATTCTTTGATACCAATTACTGAGTACGTATCGAAACACAAATACTCGTATTGAAACCCGATACTCCCGCAAATTTGGCTCTGGCAATTTTTCCTCCACTTTTATTCCGAATATGAAGTACTTGGACTTTCGAGGCTGCTTAAACCGTTTCTTTGTTTTAAATACCATTCATCATTAAACAAATGGTTTTAGTTTAGGATTCCCAGATATAGTTAACTTATGGCATAAAAACACAAAATTTAACCAATTTAGTTCATAAGGAATAGCTTTATAGCCAAAAGTATCGATATGAGAAGGTATTGATACTTAAGATACGATATATTTAAGGAATCGAATCTTTCGCTCGATACAACTTCCAAAAAAAACTATCGATACCTGCATGGCATCGGTTCATCTCTAGCCTACCCACGCTTCTTCCTCTTTCCTGGTGAATCATCTACAATCACAAAAGGAATTACCAAAAGCGGTGCGAGAAAGAGATGAATATATATTTAGCGCAAATTAAAGTTTGGTTCGTACTGTACGTTCAGTGTTGCATTATCTCAGCTGTTAATTGGCTACTTGAATGAAAAAATGCTTTGCTGCAAAGCCTTGATTTTGTTTTTCTTTTGTTATTATAAAAGTAATATATTTATATAAATTATAAAAATAAAATAAAATGAATTAAATTCAGGTTTAAATCGGCCGACCCTTTGACGATTAAGTTCTGAATATAATTTCATTTCAAGAACAAATGCCTTTATAAATTTTTATAATAAAAGAAAAACATAATCAAATAACTAAACAACAAGACCTCAATCAAGAATCGGCCAAAAACGGCCGTTTCCGATTCTTTTTTAATCGGTCGGTTAACAGTTTTAAGCATCAAGGTGCGCAATTGTTGCGATTTCTAATTTTTCGATCTTATTTAAATGCATGTTAGCATATAACTATCATTTCAATTAAAGTACGGTTTTTAATCACCCGTTTACACATGTAAATCCTACATTATTGTCTGTCAAATATGTTGTGCTTGTTATTCTCACATCTCAATGAAAAGTTAGGTTGCTCCACTGTGCCACCGTAATCACTTTTTTCTGCTATATTAGGGAATTTAAATATATTTCAACTTAATATTTGTTTAAAAATACCTTTTCAAACCTCTTTTCTTTGCTAGCGTCCATTTTTGTTTACTCGAAAATGAGGATAATCTACTTATGTATATGTTAACCTAGTGTAATAAGATTTTATTTATTTGATTAAGTTGTAACCTTTGTTTTTAAATTTCAATATTTCGGCCCTAAAGGATTCAAACCGGTCACATAAGCACATGATTTATAGACCAAATTTACTGCCAGTTTCACGAAAGCAATTCAAATGAAAAGTTATTATTTTTTCAGTCAGTTTCAAATGAAAAAAATAACGCGGTGATACGAAACCAAGACCTCCGAGCTCCGCCTCACCTAAAATCCTCGTATTTTAAATGGAAGTTTGTATTTTTGCTTTTATATTCGTCGATTGTATCGAGAATTTATTCGATTTATAATTTTTCACCAACTTTTCTAAGACAAAATATTCGAAAAAGTTTATGGAAGAGACATCGCTTTAGTAAAAATTTTGTAAGAATTTTTCAAAACATTAAAAACGTAAAATGTAAGAAACCATATAAACTAACAATCCTCATCACACAAATAGCTCCTTTCTCAAATTTAGAAGAAATAAATAGATTTGAAGAAGAACGAATAAGTATTTGCAAAAATTTGTGAGTGCATATTTATATAACCTAATCGAGCACAGTAGAACATATCATAAGAACAATTTCCTGATTTGTTTATACAGCCAGTTGCGGTGTATTTTCCTAAAACAATATCAAGTTTTAATGGCATGTACATACATGTTATAAATTTTAACTAATCGATATTTATTGTTTTTAATTTTTAAAACATTTACTAAAATTGCATTTAAATACATTTATATAAACTTAATCTTTATTTTAAAACTTTTAATATTTGCTTACGTTTCTTCTCTCGATACATTCCCGATGGATGATCGGATCGAATAACTTTCGTTTTTGCTACTTTATCGATAATCGAACAGATCGGAAACATGGCCGTTTTCATTAATTTCTCGATAATAAAACGGATCGAAATAACTTCCGTCTGAGATACGGTTTCACTATCGAAAACACTACGCAAAAACGAATGACGAGAACGAGAGCTCTGCTGCCACAAACTGAGCGACAGGTACGATAATTTTTCAGAATCCGTTCTTAATAGCTTTGTACGTGAAAGTGTTGCTAAAATGTCTAAAACGGATACATTCTCGTGTAAGTTGGTCGTATGCAGGGTTGCCACTTTGCTAAATAATTACCAAATTTGGTACAAAAAATGTGGGTTGGTAAAAAGGTAAATTTGTTTTCATTTTGATAGATTTTTGTTAAAGTAATTTTTGTGCACTTTAAAACTGTTCGTTCTGGCTTTATTTTTCGTTGTTATCTAAAACATCAACCCGAAAATTTTTCATCCGCCCATAGTAAATACATGGAAACCCAAAAGTCTGATAATAAATTTCTTTCTATGAGTATAGTCTATTTAATTCCATTAATAATTCAAACGCTTGCGTCCTGTTTAAAACTCATTTTACTGGAATCCTGAGGAGCTTATGATTGCCTAAATAATTTAAATGATTTTTTAAATAAAATTAAAAAAGAAAAAACTTAAAAGTCCGGTGGCAAAAGAAAATTTTAAATCAAATTTTTCAATGGGTAATAAAACTGCTTACCCAAAAATTTTCTAAAAATTTAGAGAAAATAGCAAATTCGTTGAATTCTTCTAAATTATAGTTTTAATCCTTGACTTTTATGATTTACTTAAAACGTAAACAATATTCATTTCAAAACAAAATAAATAAAAAAATTACTTAAAAACATTTTGAATATTAAGAAAATAATAAGCGGTCTTTTTATTCCAAAAAATTTTGGTTTTTATTGAAATAACTCAAAAAAGTGACAAATCTATAGTTTTTATTGAAAAAACTAAAAAAAAGGTATTGGTATATATTTTCCAGACTTGGTAGATTTTTTCAAAGTAAATGGTTAGTATTTTTGTTCGTCAGTGGTAACCCTGGTCGTGTAGGAAGTTGAATGTGGTTCTTTAAAACCAAACAAATAGAATTTCACCATTATAAAAAAATTGTTCAAACAAAATCAAAAACGTATTCACTATATGTTTTGTAACAAAAATAAATATTTTTTTTTTTACATCTGAAATATGTTAGAGTCATTTAGTAGACCACTTATTTTAATGGGTGGAACACGGAGATCGTTTGAAAAAAAAAAATATATATATATTTCCGCTCGCGATATTTTTGTAAAATTTCTTTAGCTTACAGATTTTAGATCAAATTAGCATATTATATAAGAATATCAAGCTTATGGCTGGGAAAATATTTTTATGAACCCGCAAAAACCTGTAAGTCAAAGCACTTTTGTGAGAGTAACCTGCACACTCTCTGTCGGAAGTTTTTTTTTTCAGAACGCGGTGAAAACAAAGAACCTTACATTTGTAAAAAAAAATATATATAAGTATTTACAGGAAAAGTGGTTTTTCGCGTTCCCGATGACTTTTACTGTTTCGATCTCGCTCCTCTCTTTCAAGAGAGCCATTTTGTCGTTTTATAGGTTTTTAAACGAAGTTATCTGGAACGCAACTATTAATTAACTAATAGTCGTACGAAGACTTTAGTGGGCGAAAACTAACGGTTTTTTTATAGCTTTAAGCTAATAACTTTGAAAACAAAACTTGTTGTTAAAAAGTATACCTAGTAAATGAAACTTATATCATACTTTTTGAAAATTCCTGCTAATCAGTACTATTTGTTGTTAACACCTTATTTAGGTGCTGTACGAAGACTCTATTGGTTAACTGTATATTAAGACAATCACTGAATAAGGCACATTATTCTGAAAGTCCCCTTTCTCCGAAATTTCTCTCTGGTTCCATTCCTGGAAGCGATTCATCACATGGTTTGCATACTCGACAGTGTTTCCTATAAACATTTAAAATATCAGAAAAAGGACTTCATTAGCTAAAACAAATTTCGCCATACGAAGCAAACCATATGAGTAGGACTGTATTACATACTAATGTATGTATGTACATAGATAGTACCCATTAGATACATACATACGTATAACGGTGACAATTTAAAAGCCCACTATAATTTTTCGCAATATTTTCTCTTCAAACAAGATTAAATTAAACAATTTCGCTACATTATTTGATGTTTTAAAATAGATCACATCACATATGTCTATCCCTGTCGGAATAAATCTTAAATTAACCACATGGAAATGTGATTGGAAATAAAGTATTTTTACTTATCCTTTTTGCAACTGAGTTTAAATCCCACTAAGCCAAATGCTTTTTAAAGTAGTAAAAAATGTAATTCTAACTAAATATTTGAAAACAAGTTTACATACTTCGATAATATATGTATGTAGCTGGGTTTCTAGGGGTGCTTGATATTGCTTTGTTATGTTTCGGGAGATTTTGTGTTGAATTTCCGGCTGCGGAAACATATTTATATAATACTAAAAAGTTAATTTTTTTATTTTGTGTCTCCGAAATATTAAACATTATTTTTCAAATTCAAAAGCCAAATGTATTTGATAATAGCTGAAATTATACTTATGCTATGTCCGTCTCTTGACTTGCTCCTAGGACATCACCATGTTAATAAAGTCAGTTGCTTACAATAAAAAACGAAGAACATTTTCAACTATTTGCTTGTATTTTATTATTAAATAAATTGCTTTCAAAGTAACGGAGTTTCCGACAGGGTATGTACATCGCAATGCGGCAAGTCACATTAACAAAGGAAAGTGAATATAATTACAGAACCGTCCACTGCGGGTGATTTTCTGCGATCAAAGCGTCTGTCCGTTTTGGCTGGCTCATCTGTCAGCCCCTGACGCATAGGTGAAACAAACCCAGTCGTCATAATAGACACTCACTATATTAATAAAGATGATCGTCTAGCCCAGGGGTTCTTAAACTTTTAAGATGATGGAACTCCACTTCAAATTACTGAAACTCAATGGCAGTGCATTTTAAATATGAATTTTACTAAAAATAGTATACATTTGTACTTTAAATTTCAACGTGAAGAATGAAATTGTTTCACTGTTATTAACTATTGTGAATGCTTCGTAAATGGATTTTGTACCAAACCAATATTACTACTACCATCTGAAAAATAATCTGGCAAGTGACCAGTTATGACATTTCACTTTTTATTTGGCAATTTATCCTTGTAGAAAGTTGTATATAACCCGTTGCCTCTGCCTACAGCGACCAACAACACATACCGGTTGAAAAAAATTATAAAAAGAAGCTGTCAAGCGCAAGCTCAACGCCCTTATGTAGGTTTGGCACTCAGTACGACAATCATAACAACTACGAGTACATACTGTGTTTACTTGAAAATAGATACATAACTGCGTCTCGGTCAAGCTTTTTTATAGAACTTTTCTTTCTGTGTGCAACTCAAACCGACCGTCGCACAGGGGGCCACCCCATACAAGTTAGCCGGAAAAAATATATTATTGGTTCCTATGGTTGCATTTGTCGTAAATAAATTCAGCTTGATTGGGGATCGATTGGATGGCTCCAGCGGTCCTTTGACGAGGGTTTTTTTTAGCAAAAACGGTATATTGAAGGTATCTATATATAAATACGCCACAATAAAATTTTGAACCCCTGTGCCGTGCCCGGTAACTTTTCCACGGAACCTTTGGGTTCCGCGGAACCCACTTTAGGAAGCTCTGGTCTAGCCATCCATACGTACATACGCACATATGTACATACCAGGGATGCTGCGAATATTTGCATTCGCATTCGTTATGCAGTGTGCGAATGATTCGCATCATTTTACACATTCGCATCGACATTCGAATACGCCTCAAATGATGCGAATATTTTGCGAATGCGCCAGAGCGCGCAGTTAAAGACCACTAAGTGCACAATCGCAGCGTAAAGCACATATGTACATATGTTAAAGGTTGTTTAAATTTAACGTTTAGTATTTTACAGGCAAAACAACTCTTGTACGCAGCTGCATGTCAGAGAAAATATAAATACCTATGTAGTTCTAATTTGGCGCCCACAGATGTGTTCGCATTCCTTGTTAACGTTTGCCCTTTATCCTCTTTTTGTGATGACCTGTATAATCACTCGCTACTGTATAGGTTAAGCACTGGTTTAATGTTCTAATAATTTATTTAAGTTGATTATAGCTTTTTTAATGTTATTCCTAACATTTGCATTCGCAAATGCGAATGTGAAAAATATAACATTCGAAACATCCCTAATACATACAAACCTACATATAGAGTGCACCTCAGTAACAATCAACAATTTAATGCAATCCACATAAAAATCAAACCAAAACAGAAATCAATCATAAACACTAACAACTGCACATTTTACCGAATTGATTAACATAGTATATTTATATATGTACATATAAAAATTTCTGTATATAATTGCTTGAACATAGCCACATACATACATACATTGGTACGTTTGTGGTATGAATTACACCAATATTAATGGCGTATATTTTTTGATACTACATGCGTTCCATCAGCAGCAATCTATGCGCGATTTCTCGCAATTACATCGACATGCATACTTACATACATATGTATGTATGTAAGAGTATGTTGGTCCTGAATTAATAAGATTTAGTTTGAAGTCGCAATTATAAGGTATAGCCATTTTCTTCAGTTAAAACTCCTGAACGTAGATGTTTTTGTTAGAAACAAAATAACATTGTACACAAATTTTTCTTTGAAAACAGTTTGGTTCGATAGAAATGGCTGCCGGTGGACACATAAGCACACTAAAGCTCACCATCGGTTTCGGTTTGGTACGGCAAGGGATCTCGCCAACAGACCCGTAGCTAAAGAGATTTCTCCTCTGCTCAGCGTAACGAGCTCCACATCTTTCGCCTGCTTCTAAGCAGAAGAATACCTGTAACTGGAGCTTGCGGAACGCCTTTTGTGCTCTTAGTTTTTCGAGTACACTCACCCAACCTTATCTTGCGTTTTGGATCAGAAAAAAATACTTTGGTCCTGATACGTACAGAGTCCGCTGTTCCCCTCTTGAAGGCCGTTGTTGGTACCCAGTTTGAAACAGTAACTTTTATATGATTAGTGTTATGTCCGGTGTACCGCAGGGTGGTCACTTCGTCTTGTTTTGAATTTAGTATTCATTAAGGGCTGTAAAAGCGTCTTAATCCTATAACCAACCTTACGTCTTAAAAAAAGCTGTGAATATCCTTAAAAAAATAGCACAATGCCGCAAAGTCATCCCAAAATCGCTTCCATTTTGAGTAAAGTCCGAATTGAGGGCCACTACTTTAAATAAGCGTTGGGCAGAGTGAGCTTTTACTCCGCTCGCGCCTATACAAAATGTATAGAAAGCTTAAAAGAGCTTTGCCCTCGGGCAAGGCAGTGCCCATCAGTGCTTTAATTTCATATTTCCACTATTTTGTTTGGTTTTTGAGTAGTCACTTCCTGACTAATTTTATGTACAACAGATTTTAAAACATACCCATTATTAGGGGTCAGAAAAAGGCTCCGAAAGTGCCCAATAACTGCATACAATTGATGCAAAGCAATTTTGTATTTTGCTCCATGTTACCCACAGTGTTTGTTCACTTCGCTTAGACTGGTTTTAATATGGTTTACAAATAAACAACTTTGGAAATTCGAATTTTTTCAAGTTTTGCCGTTTTTTTTAGCTACACTCCCGTCAAATCTGAACCATATGTCTTCATTTTACGGACTTCCGGAAATGGGTTAAACTGGCCGGAAGTTATTTTTTTTTTAATTATACATATATGTTTTTACTCCATATTCGGGTTCTGAGGATAAAAATACCTACATAACTGTTGTTTGAAACTTTTTTCTCGGAATTGCCTTTTTCAACCACTAAATGACCTTCGAACTACAACTCGCCTTGGACGGAAAATTATGAATCACCAAGTCGGGGATGTTTTATTTTTTGGTCGTATAACCGACTTCCGATTTCACCTCGATATGGGTTAAACTGACCGGAAGCCTATTTTTTTAAATAGGAAACATATGTTTACTCCAGATTCAGATTCTGCGGGCAAAAATACATACATTTTTTTTGGAAAGTTTTTTCTGAAATGGACATATAAGCAAAGAAAATTGGGTTGCCAATGGAAGAAAAAAAGTTAAAATTTTTTTTTTTAAAGTATTCGATACTATGAGTACTTTGCAATGTATCGAGTAAAATCACCAAATAAAGTACCGAGTATTAAAGTAAGTACTCATTTTTATACTCTCAGTATCGATGCTTACTCAAAAAATATTTTTCAGAGCGGTCGCCCATCGGCAGACAATAGCAAACCACCGAGTGGAGTGTATTTCTGCAATGAAAAAGCTTCTGATAAAACCTAGGTTCCTCCATTTGTGTTACAAAATCAAGACGTACACAACAAATTAGGGGAGAAGCTCGGCCAAACACTAAGCAAAAGTGAAAGCGCCAAAATATTATTATAATATTAAATTTCACATAAACAAATATATTTGCTACATAACAATGACTGCAGGAAACTGAGTTTTGACCACAATTATATTAAGAAAATGTGAATTTTTTTGTTACTAGACAAAGGATAAATACGTTTCTATGCATTTTGTATTTTATGTAGGTGCATTTAAAAAGGCAAGATGGAGCATATTCTTTGAAAAAAAAACGATTCACTTAATTTTAAAGTAAATCATGGGCTTCGGCTTCGGTAATCGGCCGAATGTTAGATCAAAACCGAACGTTCGGTTCGGCTTCGGCCGAAAAATATACCTGCGGTCGGACTCTAGTTATAACTACATATGTACATATGTAAATATCAGCTACATGCACACTATTACATGTAATTATTATTCACAATTATCTTACGGATATGTACATATGTATGTGTGTGCTTCAAATAACTTAATATGTATGAGCTTTTTCAATAGCGGAGCGTATCGTAAAAAATTGGTATAATTAAAAAAAAAAACGAAAACTTTCGCGAAAAAATTTTTAGTTCGTCAATCAATCGAAAGTGTGGTGATTAAAATTGTAATTGAAGAAAAAAAGTAAACAAAATTAAATTTAAATTTTTTTCTATTTGGCGCAACAGCTAACAATTCTCACTTATGATAATTAATGTTATTAGCGCATTGTTATGCGGTCTGTGGCAAGCCAAATTGTATCGATTGCAAACAACAAACAAAAACAACATCAGTAGCTCTGGCTGCCAAATGGCGACAATTGCAATTGAGTCAGAGGCGCCGGCGCATGCATCGCCGCTAGCGCAGTTAATCGATCGGCAGCGATGCCTGTGTATTTTGTGACGAAGTGAGAATAACTAACTACCGGCAACATTGTTTTCCATGCAACAATGTAAGCAAACACAAGGCACAAGGTTTGTGGATACAACCAACAAGAAAGCCACGAGAAAAGCTGCGTTTGTAGTGTGTTGCAAAGATTTGTAGTTTCAACGGTTGCATTATTGGCACAATTTATTATAATCGATAGTAGAAAAAAAATCGATCTTTCCAATAGCGACAAATCGTACGATATGTATAAAAAATTAATTGTTGATTTTGCTTTTATTTCAGTGCGTTTTTTTTCCATTGTCACTGCTATCGATGGCGTTCCAATCTGGTTTTATTAATTTTACTTTCATTTCCTTGCGGCGACGGAGTTCACTAATGGCCCCAATGGTATGCGCGCATGTGTACTCTATTATTATATATGTATGTATGTATGTTTGTGTCATTGCTGCTCTACTAAGTCAATCAGTCAGTCAGTTAGTAGAGTCTGCGTTTTGTTTCCATCGTTTGCTTTTTTGCTTAGCCTATTCTTGTTGATGGCATCTAGCTGCTGCAGTGCAAGCTGCATGCATGTAGCATTGCAGATTTCCAAGATGCAAGTTCAGTTAAATTGGCCAGCATTGCGAGTGGTATCATTCCACACCGAGTAGATAACCCGTGATTGTGGTTTGCAACGATGGTTAATTTATATTAATATATCTACTCGTACTTTTACTGCATATTACTTGTAAAATGTAATTCATACATACATACATACGTGCAGACATATGCATATGTGTAAATATGTAAACACGTATATGTATATATATGTACATTAGGGCGGCCCAAAATACATAGAAAGATCAACTTTTTTGATTTTTTTCCTGATGCCACCCTCAAGAATTGAAGAAATAAAAAAATGAGCAGACAAGTATTTTTTTTCATTTTGAAATCGATTAATATTTACCCGTGCTGCCAGGGCTATGAAGTTTCCCATAGGGAAAATACATCATTTCGTAGAGTTGCTTTAAAATCGTTAAAAATAAATATTTTTTGTTCGAATAAGACTACTTCCCTTCAGAAGTCTTCAAAAAATAAAATTTTGATACTTATTTAACTTAAAAGTTATACTAAATGTGTTTTAATAACACATAATCCTATCCGTTACAAATACAAAAATTAGTTATTTTATGTTTTCATAACCACATCACGCACGAACAGCTCAATGGATGTGTTTAATTCTTTTTTGCATTTTAATCAATTATTTCTGTGGGTATGTGGTAAAAAATTTTGAAAAGTAGGGTTGCCAGATATGTGGAATTTTAAAATTATTTAAAGGCTCAATAAAATAATAAGGTTTTCTCATCAAAACTAAAAGCGTTTGAATGCATTTAAAAACATTTTTGTACCTTTCTAAAAAATACAACAACGGTTATTAAAAATTTAAGCTAACTTAATACCACAATATGGGTATCAAATGGTAGGCTCTTCCACTCCCAGCAAAGGTTTTTGAAAATACGTACTTTAATTAAAATAAACATTTGTTTGGATAGGGTTTCCATTTATCTGTAATATACAATTTTTTAAATCATGCTGCATGCGGTTAAGTAAAATATGTTTTCCAAACAAAAGTTTTTTAAAGCTTTAACCCCTACATATTTCTGGATAGTGTAGGCACCTATCTAAAAAATTAAAATGAGTGCGATATAAAGTCGCGACCACGTAAAAATATCGAATGTGCAAAATTGCATATTGCCTCAATTCCCATATGTAACTTACATAATTACCTCATCTTAGTTAACAGATGGCTGGCAGCTCTATTTAAAAACATTAAAAACATATTGTGATATCAAATAAGCTTAAATTTTTAATAATCATTGTTCTATTTTTTGGACAGGTGGCAACTCCGTACAAAAGTATTTTTTAAATATTTTGAAAGGCGTTTAGATTTTATGAAGAAACTTAAATATTTTAAATTTTCAAATATCCTTTAAATAATTTTTAATTTTCAAATATCTGACAACCCTTTTTAATCGAGTTATCGTGTGCACAGACGGACGAACGGATGGACAGACGAATCGATTTTTTTTTCATTCTGATAACTTAAGTATACACTTGTATATGTATATCTATCTCGATTCGTTTTGCCTGTTACAAACAACTGTTATGTAAACAAAGTTAAGTATAATACCTTGTGCACAAGTGTGCTCGGGTAAAAAAAGAGAGTTTAAAATTTTCTTGCGGCGTATTTCTATATACATAGATACTTCTTTATTTTAACTAGAATATGTGGTAAAAGCGTGTTTATTCCATTTAAAAGAATGGACTTCCGGTCAGTTACACGACCAAAAGATAGAGCATCCCTTACTTGGTAATTGAAATTCTTTAGTTTTCCAATAAAAATATTTTCCTCCATTTTAGAAGGCGTGGATGGGTGGTCTAGGACATGCAGTATATTGTCCCAAATTTTCTGATAAAGACAAACGCAACTCACGCGTCTGGATGTGTAAATACTCTGGTACATTATATGTGTAAGTCCATGTATTCGCATTGGTTAATGCTCCCACTGCTATGTCAATGGTATTTAATTTCCGATTTGATCACTTCAGCTGAAATGTGCTCAGATTTGTGTTTTACGCGCCACTGCAAATCGCTTTGTCGTCAAAGTTGATGCTTGATGCTGTGCAATTTGACGATGCACATTTATGATCTTGTGATGGTGGCGCGCACAATCTTTTTTTACNTAATTTTTAATTTTCAAATATCTGACAACCCTTTTTAATCGAGTTATCGTGTGCACAGACGGACGAACGGATGGACAGACGAATCGATTTTTTTTTCATTCTGATAACTTAAGTATACACTTGTATATGTATATCTATCTCGATTCGTTTTGCCTGTTACAAACAACTGTTATGTAAACAAAGTTAAGTATAATACCTTGTGCACAAGTGTGCTCGGGTAAAAAAAGAGAGTTTAAAATTTTCTTGCGGCGTATTTATATATACATAGATACTTCTTTATTTTAACTAGAATATGTGGTAAAAGCGTGTTTATTCCATTTAAAAGAATGGACTTCCGGTCAGTTACACGACCAAAAGATAGAGCATCCCTTACTTGGTAATTGAAATTCTTTAGTTTTCCAATAAAAATATTTTCCTCCATTTTAGAAGGGGTGGATGGGTGGTCTAGGACATGCAGTATATTGTCCCAAATTTTCTGATAAAGACAAACGCAACTCACGCGTCTGGATGTGTAAATACTCTGGTACATTATGTGTGTAAGTCCTGTGTATTCGCATTGGTTAATGCTCCCACTGCTATGTCAATGGTATTTAATTTCAGATTTGATCACTTCAGCTGAAATGTGCTCAGATTTGTGTTTTACGCGCCACTGCAAATCGCTTTGTCGTCAAAGTTGATGCTTGATGCTGTGCAATTTGACGATGCACATTTATGATCTTGTGATGGTGGCGCGCACAATCTGTTTTCATATATTACTCAATGACCTAGTTTGGTGAGATGTGGATATTAAATACATACATACATATGTACATACAATGGACGCAGTAATTTTAGCTCAACCCCGTTGTGTTTGCTGCTATTTGCTGTTAGTGGTTGCTGCAGTTAGCGAGTGATCCGCAATGCGCAACTCAATGGCAACGAGGCATTGTATTTAGCCGAAGGCATCTATTGGTTGCATCTAATGATACCGGGCTATGGTGCTCACAATAGCAAAGCTGCGAGTGCTGGCTGCTGACNGGTGAGATGTGGATATTAAATACATACATACATATGTACATACAATGGACGCAGTAATTTTAGCTCAACCCCGTTGTGTTTGCTGCTATTTGCTGTTAGTGGTTGCTGCAGTTAGCGAGTGATCCGCAATGCGCAACTCAATGGCAACGAGGTATTGTATGTATTTAGCCGAAGGCATCTATTGGTTGCATCTAATGATACCGGGCTATGGTGCTCACAATAGCAAAGCTGCGAGTGCTGGCTGCTGATNTTTAATTTCCGATTTGATCACTTCAGCTGAAATGTGCTCAGATTTGTGTTTTACGCGCCACTGCAAATCGCTTTGTCGTCAAAGTTGATGCTTGATGCTGTGCAATTTGACGTTGCACATTTATGATCTTGTGATGGTGGCGCGCACAATCTGTTTTCATATATTACTCAATGACCTAGTTTGGTGAGATGTGGATATTAAATACATACATACATATGTACATACAATGGACGCAGTAATTTTAGCTCAACCCCGTTGTGTTTGCTGCTATTTGCTGTTAGTGGTTGCTGCAGTTAGCGAGTGATCCGCAATGCGCAACTCAATGGCAACGAGGTATTGTATGTATTTAGCCGAAGGCATCTATTGGTTGCATCTAATGATACCGGGCTATGGTGCTCACAATAGCAAAGCTGCGAGTGCTGGCTGCTGATGCTCGCCTGATAAAAGGAATTGCTCTGCGCGGCAGCTTCGCAATTCATTGTCGTGTATACGCTAGTCTGGAAGTCAAGTTCAAGTTCGCAAAAGTTAACGGAAAAAACAATCTTGTGAACGGACGGTTTGTTTTGCGGCGCGAGTTCTGTTGTTGTCAACATTCGAGGCGTGTATTTGTATAAGAATGGAAACATTTGCCGAAATCTGTGTCCGATTATTGTTGCTTTCGCATGTGTTCTTGGTCAGTGAAAGTGTGAATAGTGAAATAAGCGTCGGAAGTGTGCGCCGCAATGCTGTTGAACATTTAAATTTATCTAAGGCGGATATAATGGATAACGGTATTCCACATCGTACAGAAACGTATCCATACGCTACCGATGCTAAATCTTTAGCTTCGCCTGATGAGGTTGGCGCTTCCAAACAACAACGCAGTTTAGTCACACACAGTGATGAGTATGTGGCGCGCAATCAGCGTCGTTGTTTCGACAAACGCAGCTTGGTGTCCTGCATTAAATATAAAGCTTCGAAAATTGTTTGGATGTTGGCGACAAATAGTCTTGGCTACTTTCCCAATGAGTATAGCCGTGAGTTGGTGGAGGATCAACGTCGCATACGAATCATACAGCTAGGCGAACCAGCGGATATTGTGGTTTTTAGCGACGCGAGGAGTTTACAAGGTTCGCCTAAAAATAAGTGATGAAAGTGAATACTAAACGATAGTTGCGGCATGCCATGTAACTATGCTAGTGACCGGATACCACCTAGAGACCGTACTTTTTTGTATTTTTTTTTGTCTGAAATAAGAAACCCGTTGACAATTTTGGATTTTGAAGATTTAAAATCGAAGGAGGCCTTTATTTGTAATGAGGTCGAAAATCAGTGATCGGACTGTAAAAAATTCTGTGTGGTATCTGGAAAAAAATGTGGTAGATCTCTGGGATTGGATGAAATTTTGTACAAAAATTAAAAAATATCTGCAAGGTTTCGCCTAAATTACAAACTTTTTAATTAGACTCTAAGAAGAAAAAAATTATTTTAGTATAATAAATTGCTAAAAATTGCGTTGTGCTGCCAGCTATTCTTTTTATCACATCGCGAAGTAGCGAACAAATGTGGCACGGACCAAAAACAGCTAGTTGGGATTTGCCGATTTCGACAATTCTCAAGTAAAAGTAAGCTGGATTGCCTATTCAGACCAGTACTCGCTCTTCTATGCTGCAATCAGTAAAGCATACGTACATATTTTTGTATTATCATGATCTATACTTAGCAGTTTTGAAAAGGTTTTATGATCCCTAACTACGTACCACATCTGCGTTAATGATTTCCGTGAAGTCCCTATCTTTGCTTCTTTTGTTCTGAAAACTTCCGTACATCCGAAAGATCAAGTCGTACGAGATCACCCAAGTTAAACTAATACTCTGGCGACTTTCCTTGACATAGAAGAAGATTTTAAAAATGTCCGTATAGAAGTTATTCACAAATCCTTATTCGACAACTGTATCAGCTTATGGATAATGGCATTGCTGCGCAACAGGACGACTTTAGCAGAATTGGGTAGCTGCATACCAAAAGACAAGCTTCAGGGTGGAATGATTTTGCCACTTTAGTGTTCTTCTAAAGCGATGAGGAATGTGGCTCCCAGGAGCCTTTTGACTTTAGGCGCCGACTTAGCTAATTTGAGTGCTCGATGAGGGATGTGGTGTCGTGACAAACATCATATACGGTGTTCTGGGTAAGCTGGGTCAATGGGCTGAGCAAACCACATTGCTCAAATCATCCCAAAAATAATAATAAGTACCAAAGTTGAATGTTGAAATACTAAGATTATATAAACGAGAAAAGTAATTGCGCATCACACTCTTGCTAAGCAATTTCAACATTGATTTTTTTCTTGCAGAACAGGGGTGTCTTTTTAAATTTTTTGCCGAATATTCGGCATTTACTGTCGAATCTTAAAGTGTGATATGTCGATGTTCTTCTCTCGAGGAGATACTTTGTTTTGCTTCAAAGTTCATTAATCTCAACTACCCCATTCTACACCATTTCTAATAGTGATTCAGAGAGCCTCAATCATATTTTAGAAATCATCAAATGTACTTCAGATTAGTCAAACGTACTTCAGAAACAGTTAATTGGACTTCAGATTAGTCAATTGTACTTCAGAAGCCGTAAATGTCATTTATTAACATTTAGTATGTACATACATACTCTGCATAAAATTACTTGTAATATATACATTTATATTTTTTGTGTGGCTTATATCGAACGTCTTTTTACTTTCATTGAAGCTCTACCCAGAATTACAGCGGACGACGGTAAAGCGGTCGGCGGTAAGTGAGCAGCTGCACAGTTGCCGCAGTAAAATCCGTCAGATTAAACAAAATTGCGGCTCACGGTGGCTTCCGTCAGTTGTCATTTTGATTTGAAAATTATTATTGGGCACGTTCAGAAGGCGCAACAGCTCAGTAACTGTTGCGATTGTACCTTCTGAACGCGTTGTTTTGCACTTCTGATCAACTGAACAGTTGCGTGTTAGATGATCGGAATATTTTTATGATCATTTGAGACAACATGTTGTGTGTTTTGAATTTGACAGCCAATGTATCAAGCCGTTCAGAAGGCGCATTATGATCACCGATTTTTTTAGCAACGGTTGCGCTCAACTTCTGCGCCTTCTGAACCTACCCATTAAAATTAAATATTTTTTCGGTACATGCATGTACGCAGATTTGCTGGAAATAGAAATGGATGAAAACATTGGAAAACATGTGAAAATAATAAAAATAACTACAATCAACACTCAATCAACATTGTGCCGTCTTCGCTGGGCGGTAAAAATAGAAATAAATTTAAATCAACCGAAAAACGTCGGCGGTAAAAACGCTTCCGTCGCAATCATGAGCCATTCCATATGCCTTTGTAAGTTGTAATTTTGACAGCGGCAACCGTCGACCGCTTTACCGCCGTCCGCTGCAATTCTGGGTAGGGCTTCAATTGTGATTTGTTGCGCTTAAAAGAATTAATTTCTTTAAAAAAGACTCTAAAAAAAATTATTAAAACGGAGATCCAGGATAAGTGTGTTATTTGTCTAAAAAGTATTACGATGCAAATATCTCCTGCATGAAATTTGTGGAAGGGAGATCTTAAATTCAGGATTTTGTCCGATTTGCAGACAAATACTTACTGACAATGTATCTCTTACAACCAAGAACCCAGATTCATTTTTATAGTTTATGTATGTACGTATGTATGTATGTATGTATGTATGTATATGTATATGATTTATTTTATTGATTAACGTAGACACTGAAGCTATCGAGCCCATAAACTACAAGGTCTATTCGAATCAGGATAAAAGCAGAGCTGTGGAAGCAGCAAATAAGAACGACGATTGGATAAATTCGGCAGGATCTTTGGGCGTGAACTATAAAACTGAATATACATGGGTGACCTCTGGCAGAGATGCTCAAAAGAGAAGGAGTAAAAGCAAAGCCCCTTGCCGTGGAATAAGTGGACGCTATTTTAAATTGGTTGGAGGAGAAAACAAATTATATTGACGAAACAAATTTTAATTTGTTCTGTCGTCGCACGCGGCGTCGCGCACGCTCTGGATGTAGAGCAGTCCAGATGCTCCCAGCCGCGCGTGGGCCGAACATTCATCTTATCGGCGCTATAGCTACAAGCGTGCAATTGGATACTAACTGTCCTTCAGAGGTGGCTTGAGATGGGCAACAATCTTGCGAATTTAGTTGTGGTGTGCGATAATGCTCTGTGCAACTCCCATTTGGAAAATGCCACCAATAATTATAACGCCACAGAAAAGGCAACACTCCTACGCCTGGGACCATAATCGCCAATGGTGAATCCTATAGAAATAATTTGGTCTAAAATAAAAACATATGTTAAGGTTAATATTGGAGTTCCAGTTACGTTTGGTCCTGGCGTAGTGGAGCAAAGACTTTCCTATTTAAAGCATCTTATTGACGAGGCAAAAACTACGGTTGGCAGAGGCGATTGTGGTAGAGCCATTCTGCATTCTACCACCTTTCACCCGGATGTACTATCCTTAGTTGATATGCCAGTTGGCATGTAATTTCAACCTACTTATGTATGTATGTATATTATTAACAGCTACCAAATAAGTGATTTTTTTTTTTAATAAATGTTGCGAAAAATCTGAAAGCTACATAGATTTAGAAAATATATTCATGGTTGAGCGCTCATTTGTGGTACGTGCATTTTTTGGCGAAAACCTTATATGTTTCTAAAGTACATTTTATGGTTTCTGAAATACAATTGACTAATCTGTAGTACATTTTACGATATCCGAAGTACAATTGGAAAAGTTGTGGTACTTACTCACAAGATCTCCGTTCTTATCACCCTAATGTATCACACTAATGCCAGTAAATTAAAGCTCGCCGAAAATCATTAAACTTTTGCTAAGGAAGTATATCGATAATGTCAGTAGAACCATTTAAAAAACCTTTAATTACGGCATTTAGGTGTCACCGAAAATTTAAAAAATGCGGCACTTACATTCTGCAAATTTGTTTCCCAAATTGCTTTGCAAAAATAGTTTAAACTCAGGGGTGAACGACGATCTTCTTCTAGTGTGCTACTTTGGTAATTTAGTAATGTACATATAACTCACTTGTAGCTGAAACCCAAGGTTGGCATTGGCCATTAATTTGTAAAAATTTCACTTAACCTAAAAATATGCATAACTAACCGACTTTCACATCTTATTTGGTTTCTTATCCATTTTATTGCAGGGCAAGTCCTTTAATCGTGTCCTTATTGTTAAAATAAGGAGCGTCTCTGCTCTTTCTTAACTTTAATTTCCACCAGCAGACCCGATGAACTTCGTCCCGTCCCATTATTTAATAATGAAAGGCTAGATAATTATTGAAAACCGCGTTTTGACACCCTGCCGTTGCATTTACGCTGGAAATTCTTTGGTGCGGAATGGTAGTAGAAAAGTACCCAAATTAGGCAATTAGTAGTGAAAGTTTGATATTTTAAATAAAAAATTATAGCCCATGAGAATACTCACATCAAAGTGGCGGCATTCTGATTAGAATTACTCTCATCGTTTACAAGGACTTTTACTATATATTGGAATCAGTGTTGCCATGAAAAATTTTTTTTCCTACCAAAATCTACAAATTTTTTGTAGAGTTTTTAGTTTTTTTCAGTGTCAAGTTTATTTATTAAAACCAAAACACAGCTAGTACAATAAAAGACAAATTAACTGAGTATAACAAATGTTTGTCTCTTTACACACACATGCGTACATATTATTCTTATTATTATTGCGTCGGGAATATTCGCGCTGCGACCTAATGCATCGCAGATTTCGGCTCCATGCTTTGCGAGACAGTCAGACCTTTCGTTGCCTTCAAACTCTCATGTCCCGAATCCCACCACAGCGTTACGCTATTGTGGGCTCCCAGGTGGTGAAAAAGAGTTTTACAGCTGCCCATAAGCCTTGGTGCCGTTTTAAAGGAGTTTAAGACTTTTAACGCTGCCTGGCTATCATATAATATTTATTCTGGCCCCGTTTGTCCTTATACGAAGACATTCGCGAGCACAGACTTCGATCGCGAAGACTTCCGCATTGGCACGTTTTTCTGGAATCTTGGTTCAAATACGCCTGTCACCAGGGGCGGATCCAGCGGGGGAGTTTTGGGGATTAAACTACGTGTCAGTCAGTGGCGGACCCACGGGGGTGTTTTAATACATAGACGCCATATTATACATACATAGAAGAGCTGAAAGCAGCTACGTATTCTGCAAAAATTTTCTAGCCGGTAAACGATTTCAGAGGATAAATTTACCGATCTTAAAACAAATACCTACTACTGGCCATGTACACTTTTTTTTGGAAATTACTCACATATGAAAGTAGTAGTTTATCACAAATTTTGTAGTTCAATTTAAACTAACCTGTGGGCATGTATGGATATTCACTTTTATGTAATATCAGAAAAGTGTAAATTCGCAGGTAAATACGAGTATCTATCGGCAAATTCTATGTGGCATGGTTATAAATATATATATATATAAAGGTATCTTTACCTCCTTACAAGCTTATTTTGCCTAAGAGTTCAATTATTTTTTGTTTTCTTTTTTATTTAATTTAATTTAATTTTTTTTGCACTTCTTATACATATATGTATTTCAGGCGACAGCGAATTTGTGAGCATATTGAAGTTTTTCAAACGCGCAACAGAAACCTTTGGCCGCAATCATGGCATCCAATTGAAGTTATCCAGCGAAACAGGCGCCCGCATAGTTGACACCGAAGTCGGTTAGTATGCGCTAACAAGTGCTTGTAGTATTAAATGAGCTTACAAAATATTTAATTTTTTTTCGTAATTTGTTGCGCTTAGTTGGGCGTACCAGGCATGATCGAAAACGCCGCAAATGGCTTATCATACTACCACTTATCATTCTCTTGAAGATCGCCCACCTCAAGATGACCGTCGTTACATTATTGCTGGGCGTACTTGGCTTGAATGTGTTGCTGGTGGGCGGCGTTGCCTGGCTAATACATTATCTGAAATTCAAGACCTTATGTAAAATACATCCACATTTAGTGCAATCACATTCACATGTCTACGACTCCGATCCGGCTGGTAAGTGGAGAGAGAGTCCGGAGAATGGGACGATGTTATTCTATTATTCAAATGATAAAATATGTATATGTACATATAACAAATTTTCTTTCATTTGTTATGAATTTTTATTCATACTTTTGTTTGCTTTCATATAAACGGTTAAATTTGATGACGCGCATGGGCAGATTATTCCTCATTCATTGGCAGTAGCTTTCCTGGCTCCTATTATAGCGGTGCTGGTGGCGGTGGTCATGAAATTAACGGCAAAGACTGGGCCACAAGCAAGGCATACCATGGCCACAATTATTTGGACACCATCAGTAAGCGGCTGAAATAGCTGAAAATGTTGTCGTGGCGTTATTTGCTTAGCATTTGGCGAAAGTATTATGTGCGTTATTATCGTTTTTATGCACAAGTATTCGGTAATTTGGGGTAAGCATGTCAGCGAAGCCAATTTGTTCGATACATGTTGGATATAAAACTATAGTCAGATTATGTTTAATTATATTTTAATTTTAGTTAGCATTAGTAGCCACTTAGAATTTAGACCAAATGCATTGGTTTCCACAATAAAAGTTTAGCTTTTTACGATTAGTTGCTTCGCAATTGTGCTATTATTTTCTTTAATTTTATTTATGAAATTTTTGTTATTGAAAATAATTTTTTGAGTAATTTTTAGTTCTTAAGTATTTAGGTTAATTTTTACTTAATTTCTTCAGCCTCATCTCACAATTGAAAATACACTCAATCAAAAAGTAAAAAAATAAAAATCTCCCAAACTTCCTACGTTCCTCGGATTCAAATCTTTACTTCACTTGCAGACTTTTGATGATTCTGGCGCACATTTTTTACTCTGAGATGCATATCCTCTATGAACATACATAGATATATGGAGGAGAAACCACATGTTCGTATTTTGTTCTGGGCTTTAGGGTTTCTTCTAGCTATGAATTTGAGACTCGGCCGCTGTGGTGTAGTGGTTAGCAGTGCGCGCTACCGTTCCGCATGGCCTGGGTTCAAGGCCAAACATTTTTTACCCATAAAAATATCTTAGCTATTCATATTAGGGATGTCAGTGGCAAATATACAGGGATGTATTTTTTTGATTCGCAAATGTACGTCGATATTTCTCAATAAATTTGGAGGTCATACATCGATGCATCGATTTGAAAATATTTCACAACAAAATATGTTATTAGCAAAATTGTACAAAATTTCAAATTAATTACTGTAGCTGAGCTAATTATGTTCCTAAAGGATTTTGTTGGAGTCATTTAAACGTTTTGGTCGAACTCACCTCTTTTTTTTGCACAATTGGAAAACTGAAATCACAGTTCAATGTGCTAGATGTGTCAGTTTTCAAAAAACATCGATGCATCGATACAACGATTGGAAAATATTTGATGCACTGAAGCAAAACATCGATATTTTGGATGCATCGATGTTTTTCCGATATCCCTGGTTATCATTCATCGCCGACACTGCTCGATACTTATGCAAATGATTATAACTACCATGTATATGTATGTATAGATGGTGTCTTATAGTATTAATGAAATAATTGTTTTATATTTATACAAACGAATATATAAAATATACATATATATTGAAAAATGGTAAAAAAACAAATTTTGAAGTACTTCACTATGAATATAAACTATACTATGAAATGTAACCCTTAACAAAGTTTTTTTAGAACGGAGTTACACATTTACTTCGGTTGATAATAAAAAAAACTCTTTAATTTCATAAATTTACAAAATTTTGTATTCCTTATTTAAACCCTAAGCCACTTAGACCGTCTAAGTAGTAGTTAATCGAATATATCGCACGTTTAATAATAGAGAGATGTAGCTCCCGTAACTAAAACCCCTTATGGCCTATGGACTTATTTACGACAGCCATGGTTTCTTTGGATAATTCTTTTAGAATTTGCGGTATAATACCCCAATACACTACTTGCATAGTCGGAAAAATCCCCAATACAAATTGACCTGCCCTAATGTACAATATTTACATACCTTCATACCATTTATTTTACAGGAAAAGCCAAAAATATTATGAGTTGAGCATCAAAAACAGGTAGGGATTTTTAAAAAGTGGTGGATGCAGGTTTTCGAAATATTTCGATCCCGCGCCACCTACGGGCAAAATATGTTGTGGAGTTTTTTTTTTATTTTCATGTAAGTAATATACTTTCTGAAATGAACCAAATTGGTTCATATATACGAGTTTCCTATACATTTCGACTTCTGCGCCACCTATCGGCAAATTGTGGAATTATTTATTCTCATATATGTAATATAAATTCCAAATATCTCAACTCCTACGTCACTAGCGGATTAAATTCATCTTGTAGGTATATTACATTGTCCCGAGCACCAAACTTGGTGCAAACTTTCAGCCCAATAGCTTTGGTGGAAGTGGGTCAAATATTGTTTCCAAAATTCCAGGACGTGCATACATATAAGTGAAGTTAGTGTATAAAATCATGATGAACAAAGTATTTGCATTCATTGGAGGTAGGTCCTGTGTATTGTTTTATGTATTAAAATTAGGATCATTTAATTTTTTTTTGAGTTGATCGCACTTTCGATATAGGTGTGCGATGTGTACTTTTTAAAATGTTGCAGAACCACTTTTAGCAACATTTATGCTGCGCATAAGTAGTTACAAAGAAATCAGGCTAAAAAAGAATTGGTTCCATAAATACTTAGGACATGAAATCAAGCTTTTTACCTTCACTGCATTTTAAGTTGGCATTTAAAACAGTGCGTTCTGCTCATTGCCGTACCCAGGTAGCGGAAGGAGGAGGCTCGAGCTCCCCCTAACTTGCAAGTTTTCCCTATACATATATAAAAAATAGTACCGTAAAATGCTAGCTTAATAGTTTCGAGCCGCCACCTATGACTTTTCCCCCTAAGTTTTATTTCGGATATGCCTATGCCCTGGGTGCTTCGACGATTGCCTCGTGTGTAGCATTTTTGCTCATAGAAATTCGTGTTGATATTTTGTGTTGGTTTCTGTGTCGGTTGCCTCGTGTGAATCGTTGTGAATTGAGTTTATAAGTCTATAGGCTTGGTTCATTGAAAATCACTGAGCTGAAAAGATGCTTTGGTAGAAAATAAAATTTCTCTTCGTATGTTCTTTTCATAACATATATAGTATAGACTAGTGAGGTTGGCACTTGTTTATTGAACAAGAAAAACATGTTGCTTCAACGGTTGCTCCGTGTGTGTTCAGCATTAGAAAAAGTATTTCAAACAACATGTATGCATGTTTAAACCAAAATATCAGTGTTACCTAAATATTGGCAACATAGGGCAAAAGAGGGTGAAATAAAAGCAAAAAAACGACCCACCACTCGTCGTGCTGTTATTGTGATAGAACAAGAGAGAATAGAAAAAATCAAAACGAAAAAAGGGAGGAAATGAAGGAAAACACAATGAATTGTCAAATCGAATTAGGAATGAAGTAATTCACCAAATTAATTCAGTAGCGAACTACTTCTCAAAAGCATCAGAAATTAATATGGAAACACAATAAATTCCCATTCGAGCCCATTGGATACGGCCGGTACATAAAGGGTTAATTGAATAGGACAGCAAACAACGTTTGGATTGCGTGGCTTTTCGAAGCGCAAACAACCTTATTTCATTTCCTGTCTTTGATGAAGATGAGACGGGTAGGCGAATTTTTGTGGGGTGGTTCGGTCCCACCACCGCAATTACGGTATAGTAAATATGACCAAAGTGTTGTTTCCTGTACGCATTTTAGCGTAAGTTCGACCAACAAAAGAGCTTTTTCTCCAAGAGTTAAAATGCGAAAAGTTTTGTACCCGATATAAGTCACGAGTTTTAAAAAATTTCAGGGACCGATCGAAACAGTTATTGATGAAAACTGAAAATTTACTATGAAGGAAATGTTCTACAACTGGATGTCTTTTTTAACCGAGAATTTAATTTCAAGCTATATTTTTTTTTGTAATTTTTTATTAAAAAAACAGTTATTTTGATTTTATTTTATGAATGTAAAATAATAGTTATTTTTGATTTTTCTATTTTATGTCTTAGACAATAGTTATTGAAGACTTTTATTTATAAAAGTCATCAATAAAAAGCAGCCACTGACTCTTATCTTTCAAGTCATACGTATAAAAGGCATAATCGTTTTTTGCAGTTAAGAAGGCATTGGAGAACAAAGGTTTACTACCATTCATACAAATTACTTTTAAAGTATGATTTAAAAAAATCCCTGACAGATTTTTATTGATGACTTTTATGAATATAAGTCTTCAATAACTGAGACATACAATATAAAAATCAAAAATAATTGTTATTTGAAGATTATTTAGATACAAATTAAAAATTGCTGTTTTTTTTGGTTTTATAAAACAAAAATCAGAAATAACTGTTATTTAAGAAGTAATTGAATAAAAGTCAAAAAATGATTGTTAAAGAACGATTTTTATAATAAAAGTAACTGTTACGGCCCCTGGAAAATTCTGTAATATGGCTTAAGAAACTTGACCACAAACTGAGCTCTCGAAGCGAGAAAAGGTTGTCAACAAACCATTCCAAGCAATGTGCTCTGGTATTTTTAAATGCGATATATTTTGAGCCACTTTATAAGTTTTAATAAAAACTTCAACTATCTCGCAAAATAGTTGTAAAATCGGTCTTTGGGCAGTACGGGAGTACAAATGACAAAATAGTACTAAAAAACTGCTATCGTAGTACGTTCGACTGCACTGTTTCGGAAGACTAATTTCCATTTTATTTGCAGCTACATAGAATATAATAAATTGCGCATATATGCATTTCAATAAAATAATAAAATATTTAGACTTAGTAAAAAAAAGTTAACATGAACATTTCGCAAATTCCGTGCTTTCACTTTTTTCGATTTACTACTAAAACTTTTATTGAATTTAATTGTCCGCAATAGAACTGGTTTCGCACTCCAGCGCCACTTGATGCTGTGCGAAAGCACGCATGAACTCGCATTAAGTTAATTGGCGCTTGCATACAAAATGCAGAAAAAAAGAGGAATATTTTATCAATTCAAAACTCAATTTTCCCTTTCGCATCTTGTTCCCCAGGTACATATGTATGTATGTATGTACTATCTATAAAAGTGCTTAGTATGTATTTGTATAAACGTGAAATGCTTGGAAATTGTAGTGTAAAAGCTCAGAATGAATAAAGATGTCGATTAAGCTATGTCTGTCCATTCGTCCGTCTGCCCGTCTGCCCGTCTGCCCGTCTGCCCGTCTGTCCATCCGTCCGTCTGCCGGTCTGTCCGTGTACACGATAACTCGAGAAAAAATTTAGATCTCTCAACTAAATTTACTATGGAGGTTGCCCTTCATCCAAGGTGGGTTGGTATGGGTAGAATCGGGATCTAACCACGCGCTCTTCCCATATAACGGTATTTTCGAAAAATCCTAAAACTACGATATGTCTGTAATTATTGGATCCCAATTGTTAAAAATTGGTATGTGGTGTATAATTGTTGTACAAAATACGATTATAATGAAATCTGGTTCTTTAGTTATTTTTTGGCCTAATAAATCATATTTAACAATTTTATTGAGAATGAGGCCGTTTTTTTATTGTGTGAAAAAGTATTGTACGCTGGTGTCACTGTGTCGAATCCCAGTGAAGATGTTCGATGAGGAGATGTGGTGATCTCCGAAATAGCAGCTATAACTTCTACCATTTATAAACTGTTGTTGTTTTTCCAAAATAATTTTGCAATAAAAACGGCCTCAAGCTCAATAAAAATTGTTTAATCATCTTTAAAATCGGGAAATAACCACGGACGATAATTTACAAATACACGAAAAATGCGAAAAATCAGTAACTACTGAACTTCAACTTTCACTCATAAATATGTCGGATTTGCTGAAAATACACTCAGACCGCACCAAATTTGATGAAAGATTTTCCGCTGTGAGCTTTACAATACTCTGTTTATCGAAATTTATATTCTATTCAACCTGATCTATGGTGGATTTGCCAGGACTAAAGCCATACCGTTAAGGACTAATCAGTTCGCAAGCGGTGGGCTTCAGTATTTCACACAATACGCTTGATAAGACCTTGTAAGCTATGCTTAGAAGGCTGGTTCCGCAGCTGATGGCGTATATGGCGGCTCGCATTTCTTTTGAATTGGGCAGAGCACACTTAAATTCCAGTCACATGCATTCATCTAACCACATTCTGCATAAGAGTGGATGCAAGCCGCGTTATCGCTATTCGCACCTCGTCATAGTCAGGCGGTGGGACATCGACTCCATAATTATCGAATGCAGGCTCTGGCTCGTCTTCTTCACCATTTTTAGTGCTACCGAAATTTAACAGGTTGCGAAAGTTTTCTGTCCATAATTTAAGTACGTTCTGGACATTGGTCTCTAGGTCACCATGGTTCTTCTTACAGGAGTACACCCAGATGTTCAAAATTTCGTAAGTTGCCTAACTCTCTGATAAAATTGTTGGCCGTTTTTCCTGTCGGCCAGCATTTCAAGTTCCTAGCANCGCCAAAAAGCTAACTATAAGTTGGTTAGTTTTAACAATTAATAATTTTTCACTGCAGGGTATTTTTAGTGTTACCACCATTTTATAGGTTGCGAAAGTTTTCTCTCCATAATTTAAGTATGTTCTGGACATTGGTCTCTAGGTCACCATGGTTGTTCGTTCACCCAGGTGTTCAAGCCTTTGGTAAGTCGGTTAACTCTCTGGTAAAATTTTTGGCCGTTTTTTTTGACGGCCAGCATTTCAAGTTCCTAGCACTCACATACTTCGGTATCTCTCTTTTTATTACGGCGAATACGTATCGCTTTACTCTTCACTTCCCAATAACGGTCCAACATAGCTCGAGTTGGTCCCGCCCGCAGTGTGTGCCTCTAGGCAGTAGCGTTTTTCGCTGCAGCTTCTTGGAACTCTTCATCGTATCAGCTGTTGTTTCGAGCTCGCGTAAATCCGACTATTTCTTCGGCGACAGTAGTTAAAGAGCGGGAAATGTGGGTCCACCCCTCGCGTATGTCGGTTTGATGAAGAGTGCTCTCAGAGAAGATGTAAAATAATACTATATTCTTCCATGTTTCGGGCCTCGACGAAGTTGGTCAGCCTCAGTACGTTATTGAACGTTTCGTCGTGGAGGCCGAATTTTCCGATAGTGACGGCAAAGAGCGCTTAATTGCCCACATCTCTCAGGGTTCAGGGATCAGAGTATCTTGTTCGTATGTATTTTCATGCGCTGAACACGAATCTGAATCCGTTTTGCTTCATCACGTCAGGACTTTTTCCTAATCTCAAAAACCGTTCGTGTCATGTTATGTCCGCCATGTTTTTCAGGTTAGGAAATAGTCCAAATGCGATGGGGAAAAACGGACTGATCCTTGTCTAGCTACTGTCTGATCCTTACAACTTACTTAAGTAATCTCAGGCACTTACTTTAGTAAGTAGGATGTTACATTAGTTAGACAAGGATTGGAGACAAGAGACACATAGAAGTAGTAAGTTTTTGTTTTTTTTTTAATTTTGAGTTGTGTTATTATTGCAGAAGATCATCGATATATGAGAGGATTAACTCAAATGTACTTTCATATATAATTTCAAAGAGTTAAGTGTACTTAAATATATTTGGAACCGCCAAAATGGAGGCAAGAGAGATGTATTTAAAGAGAAAGAAAATCAAGAGAATGAGGTGAGTGAGAAGAGCTTGCGATGCTGGCAACTTTCAAGCTTCTTTTGATGGTACGAAAAGAAACTGTCTCTGTGAAGCCATCTCTAAATTTGGAATCCCTGCAAAACTTCTACAAACAACTTTGTTAAGTGAGGTTGAGAACAAATTATAGCTCCGTCCAAATTTGGAATGATCTCTCTAAGCTCTTTGAGGCCAAACAAGGTTTTAGACATAGCTGTTTCTGCAATCTGATGTTGGAAAGCGTACTAAATAACAGGCTCAAATCTCAAACCCATCAGAAGCATATGACAATGACATCGTAGATATCAATATCATGATCGTAAGTACAGCTTTTGCTAGCTTATAAAATAATGTAAAAGAAGTTGGTCTATCGGTGAAACAAAGCAAAGTTTCACTTGGCAATACACACAAAGAGTCTTTGCGTACTGGTACTCATGTGCTGCCTGGGAAATGTTGTACATATGACCCACCACGTTTCGATGAAAATAAGCATCGACTCGCCGAATTTGGGTGGACTGCGCAAGCAAGAACGCTCCGAATACAATGGAAGGGCCAAGTGCAATTGGACCTGTCTGTTCTCGCTATGAACAACTGCTGACACTTTGCAAAGATGAGAGGCAATTGATAACGTGTTTTACTCTCGGCACAAGTATGAATTTAATGGATTACTCTTACTTTTAGGAAGACACTGAATTTAGTTTTGCGAATCCTTTTTTTTGACGATAAGCCAACCGATTTTTAAAAGAAAAATTTAAAACGGAACCACTTATAACGAATTTCACAGCAGAATACGAAATAGCCGCTTAAGTATGGATATGCCCCGCGCAGGCCATTTAAATGCTATTGCCAACTGATACACTGTAAACAGGCATAAAAGTGAACAGGTTAAGGGTTAAGGGTTAATGATTACCTAAACACGTATTCTAGCGTGTGAAAAATTCACATTATTTACACATCAGCGTCTAACTGACCAGGTTATAACATGACATTTATGCACAACTAATTATGTATTTTAGATGCAGCTGATAAAGGTTACAAAATCAAAGCACGCCTGCGGTTTTTCGGAAACGGTGTAATGTTTGCTTTTTGTTGTCCTATTTGAGGATGTTGAGCACACGTACAGAAGGAGAGTTTAAGTACATACATGCATGTGTTCATATGTACATATGTATGAAGACATTTAATTTGAGTTTAACCGCTTAGCCGGTGTGGTGCGCCAGGTGTGGCTGGATAACAATTTAAATTTCACACACATACAAACCTCTTATCATAAGTACATCAATTTCACTGGGGCAGCTTTTCATTCTCCGCCTTTGCAAAATGTCACCACAAATGGTCGAGTAGCATTTAAATTTATCTTATCTGTGGAATTTTATTGCGGCCGATAAGTGGTACATATTTTGGTAAAAGTACTTATGTATGCACTAAGCTAGACAACTGCCATAATTCATTGCACTACATAGTGATGAAATACTACATACGGTAAAATTAGTTTGTTGTCCTGAAAATGCTTGTTCAATTTGCTATTTTCACTTTTACCAAATACTGTTTGCAAATATTTACATGCACCCAATGCTTTCAGGTAAGCAAAAGAGATGGATTAAATATAAACAATGTCATTGTTATTTTATCATGATAGTTAAATATATGTGTGACATAATTTCATCGTTCTTCTGGGTATTCAGCTACAATCAAGACTCTCGCGTCGCCGTTTGTGCACTTTGGGGAAAGTGCATAAATAAATGCGAGATGCGGGAGCGAACCCTAGTGAAGCCTTAGTTCATTGGCGGCATTCCGACTTTTCCGTTTGGACCCTCTGTGTGCATACATCTATTCAGCTGCTGGAGGCCATAAGTAAATAAAATAGCGTTTTCTTTTTTCGAAATAATGTTGCATTTATTCAGCCCTGCGCCTGGGCTGTCAAGTTTTCTTGTTCTTTTCTCATCATATTCACAGGCATATTGCGTGCTCTTTCTTAAAATTGGTGCCCTCTTTAGCTTCGGATTTAAAAAATTTACTTCCGGGCAGTTTAACCTATTTCCGGTCTAAAGCGTAAGACGGGGTTTACCACCATAAGATAGATTTGGTAGTTCGTAATTTCCCTCCAATTTAGAGGGGATGGACGGGCAGTCGAGAACACCCTATATATGGTTGAAGCTCTCATCTCTCCACGCGATCAAGCTTAGTTGGAACTGGAATGTGGCCTAAAAATAACAGATCCCCTGCAAGCGGCGGCATATCCACTGAGCTGTTCAAAGCCGGCGGTGAAGAGCTGGTAGGAAAAATGTACCAGCCCTTTCGTAGAAATTGATCTGATGAATACAACTTCGAAGGCTAGAATCTTAATGTATAATTACCAATTAGTACATATAAGGTCCTATAGACGGTACTGCGTGAAAGCTTATACTCGTACAGCCAGGCGGCCATTAGGAAGGGAATGTCTGATCTCACTGATCTAACTCTGCCTCTGCCCTCCTTCGGTATACTCTTGGACGGCGGGGCCTCGTGTAAGCTCAGCGACCGACTTGTACAGTTGAAGCTTTTTACGCTTGTAAAGCTTCAACTTTCGCTAGTGTTCGTTCTGGCAGTTCTGGCAGGCCATTGTGCGATTGGTATTCATGCGGTAGGATTAGGAATCTCAACTGATCGCTTTTGTAAGGTGGAATCATCTCAACACTCTCCATTAGAATGTCCAGCCTTCACGAGGCTAAGATGGAAACATTTTGGCTCGCACTTCTTAACTAAATAACCGTGAGATCTCAGGCATCGAAATCAGCCACTTTCGAAATTTCGTTATCGGCTTTCGGCGATTTGCTGACTAAATTACTGGTCTTGGGGCAACCATTTTAACAAAACCTAATCCAAGCCTCCATAAAACTACTAAAACCATTTTAACTTTTTTGTTTGTGAATAAAGCCCAACATTTGTTGAGCAAAGGCGTCATCATTTTTTGAGAGGTGTAGTTTCATAGAATAAAAGTAAAAAACAAGGGATCGTACTCCAAAATGAGTGAAGGTATAAATCAAAACGGGTTTAATGGCCAAAACATTTAAAGCCCAATTATAGTCGACACGAAGATTTTAAAATTCAGACTACAAATAATAAAATAACAACAAAAAACGCGATTTAGTGGTTTTGTATCCCCAAAATTTTCTCATGACATGATTTTTAAATTTAACTGAATACACGAATATGGCCACTGAAGTCAGCTATTCATTTAGTTGTATACACTTTTGAGTTTTTGTTTTTTAAACTACATGTAAACAAAACAAACCCAAATGACACACTGTAACCGGCAAATTTCGGCAGCGAAAGCTTATTAGAAAGCTTCACTGATAAGAAAGCTTCCTAGAGCCGAGGAAACAGCTGATTAATCGGCCGGCATAGATAACAAATAAACAACATAGGAATCAGTACGAATTTAAATTGCCTTCGCTACGCATTGCCACATAAAATGCACAGCATGTTTCGCACGCGACTCAGTATTGACGACGACACCGAAAGGAGCACAACATACGCACTATGTTGCCGAGGACGAGTGCCAAAGAGGGTCGAATATCCTTTAGACTCTAAATAAAAACTGTGAAAGTGAACTATGCAGATTAATGCAAATGTGTGTAAGCAAATATTGCTAAGAAAAAATAACAACACTTGCATACATATGTACATATATGCGTGGCAGTGACCGGAAACGTGACCGCGGTTAGCTGTGTGTGTTGTAGTGGGAAGAGCTTTGCAAACACGTAGTTATAATTTATTAGTGTTTGCATTTCTTACTGACACGCAGTTATTGATCTCTGTATTTGTTCGCTAAAGCGGCTATCTAAAATTTACAACATATGTTACATTTTCTCTCTAATGAAGTGGGAGCTCATGGAGCTACAATAAACAAAAAAAAAAAAGAAAAAAGAAAACAGAAAAGTGCAATAAAAATAATTAATTATAATAACCTTGTTTATAAAAGTAACAACTGACAGCTGTGAGGATAATTGTTGCATGAAAAAAGATGTGAATTACTACTTTGAAATATTGTGAACATCATCAAAAAGGTGAGACGAGGCGACAAAGAATAAGTGAGGGAAAAGTTGCCTAAAGATTAGGGTGACCAGGTGAGCCGAAGGAAAAATCAGTACACTGCATTTTTGAAAGTTAGCACAATCACTTTCTTTTCCATCAGACTTCAGTTTTGAAGTGATTGTTTTTATGCTCAATGGTAAGAGATCTCAGTTGAGGGTTTCGGGATGTAGGCAAGTGCAAGCGTCGGCTAGGAACATCTTTTTCGGGTTCGCCAACAAAAGTTCAACACCTTCTTTAAGTACAATAGCCCAATAAACATTTGGGTTGGAGATCAAGTGGAGATCCATTACAATTTCTAAGGTCCAATGTCGATTTTAAAGTGTAACTCAATTGGAGAACTAACGCATTCTGCAACAAAGCGGCAAATTTTTTGTATCGAAAATTGAGAGAAAAGTTTGGATTACAATTTGAATTCAAACTTTATTCAACTTTTGGTCAAACCTTGGGGAAAAATGTTTGAGAAAAATTTTGGATCTCCACCTGAAAATCAAGAATTTCTTAAAGATTGGAAATAAAGTTTGAAAAATATTTGCTTTGTGTATATAGCATATCTTATGGCATCTTCATTCGCCACAGTTCTGGCAACAAACCAGTTGTACCTTGACACCATGGTTCTCTATTTATGTGTTAGTGACAATCGAAAAATTTTGTACGTGTATTGTAGTTTCGGTCACTCGAGTTTTGCAGGGATGTTATCATGTGAACGATATACAAAAAAAAACACCTAACGATATGTTTATATTGTAAAAAGTTTATAAAAGGTCAGCTGAAATCAGGACATGTCCTGATAAATCATGACGTCTGGTCACCCTACTAAAGATGCAAATAAAAAGCAAAGTGAATAAACAAGTGCGGCAAAAGTGTGAACGCAAGTGAATGCTTTTGATAAAAATAAGGGTCGCATTGATGAAAATATCATCGACTGAAGCAACTAGTAGTTTAGATTGCGTTTTAATTTTGTGTGAAAAATTAAATTTGTGTGCTGATTATACACGAGGTAACCGTTAATACATACAACCATTTCATGTTGATTAAACTGCTGTGTCCTGTGAAGCCTACTTTGTTGCTCATTGAAATTATGTTGCTGCTGGTGTCTCCTGCAACTTTAAAAACTTTTTAAAATTTTACGTTTGTTGACGTAACCGTTGCAAAGTGGGCGATTTGGCTGATCTAGCGTAAAGAAATTAATTACTCAAAAAATTCACATTTTTTATGTAATATTAACTCAAAAACGAACACAATTAAATATGTTTTTAAAAAATTAAATTTTTTAATAAAAAAATTTACTTTCTTTCTGCTATTTAAAAATATTGAATATTAAAAAAAAAAATACTTGGAGTCAGTTTTTCGAATTCGAATCGGATTTTTTCTGAGTCTTCTGGATCCAAAAGAGATTCTGGGCTTCCCGCTCATCGTAAGCTGCAATTTGTGATTAACTTGAAAGTTACTGAATCGCGTGGGCATGATTTGCAATCTGTAGACTCTTTGGAAAATATTATTTTGAGAGGTCTATAATACCGATTCGATGTTGGTCGAGGATTTATTTTCTTTTAGAGAATATTTCTAGCTTGTGAAAAAATTTAAACAAGAACCGAAACTGTAAAACCAGCAAATTTTCACAACATTTAAAAAAACGTGTAAAGAACGCGGGACAACTTCTAAAAACTCACAGCTGCTCAATGATGTTGACTTTATCGATGTTGATGTTATCGATTTGCTAAATGAACATTTTGGATATCGGCGGTAAATCAAATTTTGGTGATTTTTAACAGTTGAAATTTTGCATTTCGTTACGCTAAATCAGCCAGATCGCCCACTGTGCCGTTCCCGGTGTGTAATCCGCCATATTACTTAAGCAATATTTTTTTCGACAATGTGATGTTTATCAAAGGGTAACATACAGATAGATTCTTAAAGAACATACATACATACATATTAAGTTAATATAGTAAAATTTTTGTTCTTAAGAAGCAAACAAATATTAATTATAATTATAAACAAACAAAGTATGGACTTCTTCGACTTCACCTTCAGCAGATCGTAAATTGAAATATTTATCAGAGGTTATTTGGAATTAATGAAACCTAAACAAGGCAGAAAATATTGAATTAAATTTAAATAAAAAAAGAAGTGAATCAAGAAAAAATTCCGCTTACCATAGAATTAATTCATAAATTTTTCTACGTAAACATATACATACATATATGTACATATGGTGCTTATCATAACTATACGACAACCACATATTGACAAGTTTGACTATTTATTTTTCAATATTATTATTTTTTTAATAAAAATTTACCCTATTCTTTAAAAAGTTCCCTCAAATCCAAACATCAAACTTTGCACAAAAAGTAGAAAAAATCAAAAAAGTTCCATAAAAATTTTACACAGAACTTGTAGAAAAATTTTGGATATGCAGTTTTATAGCCTATTCAATTCTAGTTTAATAAAGTGCAAGTTTATTTTATATGGAAGAAAATGCACAAAATGAGTGGGAAATCTTTTATGAAACTTTGTTGATTTTTTTTAATTTTTCCACAAATTTTAAAGCTTGAAAAAAGTACAATTAATTGGAATGGCATTTTCAGTGCAATTTGCATTTTTTTTTTGGTTTTGTGGCTCGGTATTATAAAAGAAGGAAATATTTTTTTTTATAAAAAAATAATAAAAAGTAAACATTATGAAAAAACAGGCCAACCTTGTAAATTTGTAGGTGCCATGTAGCTATGATAAGCACTATAGTATTTATCAAACACAAACAACAAAAATCTCTTATATATAATTTTGAAGCACTTGTAGCACATGCATACCTACATATATACAAGTATTACAGATGTTTTGTATACATAAGTATGTTTCAATATTTCGTATGCACCAATTTCCTCCAATTGGCCGGAAAATTTTTATGACGCGCGAATTGATGCGCGCACAGCTGCTCCACGCAACATTTGTTACCAAAGCCACAGAACGGTTAGCTGTTGAGTGCATTTGGATATTTTTATTTTGTAAGCGTTTTTAAACAAAATGTATGAATGCGAGTGCGACGCTTTCATGTCGCTATAAATTCAAGTCTTTATGACTTAGCGAATATCTGGTGTAAATAACGTGAAAAAACTAGCAATACATAATTCACCCTGTGACTTTTGAAACAGGTGGCGACCCTCGCCACACGGATTTTCAAATTAAAATCTTTTTAAACCTTTTTCGTCTGACATTGTGATACATATTTCAGTTAACTGATGAATTAAATTGAATTTGATTTTTTAAACACGTGGTGGCACTGTTAAATATAGCTCAGAAATAAAGCCTTTTCAAATCCATTTCGCTTGGTACCTGATCTTTTAGTAATTAATTTAACTTATTAAATAATTTTAATTTAACTTTTAAAGCAGATGGCAAAACCTCTTCAAACACCTCCAAAAATATGCTATATTTTTAAACTAAAAATTAATATATTCAATCTTCGCAAATACATATTTAGCAAGGTAGAAGTGACTTCGACATTCCTCTCTTTCGAACACCTTTGCAAGTTGGCATTTTCTATTTTTCATTAAAAATTCAATGACGTGCTGTGAGATACCATGCTTTGATTGAATTTTTTGATTTACACACATTAACATATACATACATACATACACGCATACTAAATACGTATATATACAGCAAAACAGAAATGAAAAGGAGCAGGAACTACCAGCCTACAGTGGTTCAAGATTGGCGTTTTGTGTTCACAATTCACTGGAGCCTACATTTTCGGCTCAATTTTATTAGTTTCTACTAAGACACTTAATACAAATAAACAAAAATGCAAAAATCGGGCTCAACTGGTCTCTTGGAAATTTTATTAGCTTTCATTAAAAAAAAATTATCAAATGAAGTGAAAAATGAAGGCTGCAGTGAATTGTGAACACTAAATGTCATAGTAGTAGTCGTCTTTATTTTATGTACCATTCTGAGAAGTCATTTGCTGGTCGCACTACCCTAGTTTTAATATTTGGCTCAGAAATTACACGCGACACTATCATATTGACAAGTTTTTACTATTTATCTTATTACTTTTTTGTTTCAATTACTTTTTTGTATAAAACTATAGTTTAATCTTTAACAAAAACTGTATTAAGCCAAGTTTCAATCTTTGTGGAGTATTACAAAACAAAAATTTACTAGTTTCCGTAAAAAATTTCGAGCTTTTCAATAAGATTTTTTTACAAATATTATGAGTATGCAGTTTTGACATAAAAAACTGCGTGTTTAAAATAGCTTAGACTTATTGTAGATTTTGAGAAAATAAATTCTTGAATATGCAAAACTGTGCACTAAAAAAATGCGGAAAAAATTGTTGCTGGGGCTGCAATATAATCGTTGGTAATGTTTGAACGCTGAGCGATTAGACTTAAATACCAAAACAAAAAAAGGTACCGGTAACTCAATAGTACATGACTAATCGAATGGCAATAAAAAGTCTGCTGGTTTTATATTTCAAAATTTTCAAAAATCAGCTGTCCAGCAGAAAATGTAAACAAATCAACAAATGCAGCAACAATTTCAACGAACAAGCAACAGTGGCGCGACTAGTTTGGTATATTTAAATAAAGTTGATCCGAGCGAAAGTTAAATGGCATATAACTAGCAATCCAAAACTAAACTTAAGTGCCATTTAAATTTTGCATCTGAAATGACCCTTAGTTGCTTAAAAAATATGCGTGTCAATTGAGTATTGTAATTGTATATGTATACATAGTGTGTATGTATTGCATATGTATGTAAGCACATTCAGATGTATAAATATGAAAATAACAGCAATCGTTATTAGCATTCGGTTCCTAAGGCGACGGAAACCCGCTTAAACATTTTTAACAGAAGTAACACTTCAAAGCAAAAATGTTGCCCAGCTTTTTCCGCATTATCGGCCATCTGGCAATTTTTTCACTAGAGTAGTCCCAGTAGGAAAACGAGGAATGCATCCTCTTTGCATATTGCGAAAATGCTGCTCCTTGCTGGCCAAGTTTTCAAACTCTGTGCCACGGTCACTTTTCTTATTTTCTTTTTTTTTTTGAAGTGAAACTACTACAAATGGTGGATGGTTGGCGACGAAAGTGCCTCTTAAACGTTCGCTGCAATATTGATAGAGAGTTAAAGAAACACGT
>NW_016162320.1:41466-43932 GCF_001687245.7 Rhagoletis zephyria | reverse complement strand
TGCTTTGAAATTGATATTTCCAAAGAAATTTGGAAAAAGAAGCCAGCGCCAATAATATCAGCGATAGCTGCTCTACATTTCGTAGTCATAANATACCATAAAGCAATTAGAAACAGGCAATATGTACTACGGCGAGGTCTTGCCGGAGTTGTTGGCGTTGAGAAAGGAGCTCATAAATCTCCAAAGGTCAACTGAAATCAAGCATTCACACGCCGCCGTAGTGGAGTTGAGCGGGTTTTTATGCAAAAGATTCAATAATGAATTTAATAAAAAACCGTGTGAAGCTAGGGTGGCGGCATTGTTTTGCCCGCAAAATAAGATTAAATATAGAGAGCTTTTCGCAGAAGTGAAAGAGGAGGAGGTATCTGCGGCAATAGCTAAATTTTACGAAGACCACAAGGAAAAACTAAAGCTGACCTCTTATGAAGGTATTTTATTTTAATACTTTTTTACAAGAGTATTTTTTATTTGTATTAATAATCCCAACGGGTTTTACCCTCCATTCCCGCCCGGTAAACGTCGACGGTAGATATCTTCGAATAATAAGAAAACAAATGTTTACATGGTGTCAGAAGTACACGTATAAAATGAAGGATAATTATGGTAAACGTCGCCGAGAAATATCTTTGAATAACCAATAAAAAAACGTATGTTTTACATGGTGTCAGAAGTACGCGTATACAGTGAAGGATTAATTTAATAAAAAACCGGGTGAAGCTAGGGTGGCGGCATTGTTTTGCCCGCAAAATAAGATTAAATATAGAGAGCTTTTCGCAGAAGTGAAAGAGGAGGAGGTATCTGCGGCAATAGCTAAATTTTACGAAGACCACAAGGAAAAACTAAAGCTGACCTCTTATGAAGGTATTTTATTTTAATACTTTTTTACAAGAGTATTTTTTATTTGTATTAATAATAATCCCAACGGGTTTTACCCTCCATTCCCGCCCGGTAAACGTCGACGGTAGATATCTCCGAATAATAAGAAAACAAATGTTTACATGGTGTCAGAAGTACACGTATAAAATGAAGGATAATTATGGTAAACGTCGGCGAGAAATATCTTTGAATAACCATTAAAAAACGTATGTTTTACATGGTGTCAGAAGAACGCGTATACAGTGAAGNCAGTGTGACTTTTAAAGAACAAACAAGTCGAAGCAAACTAACCCAAATCATTTCACAATTCAACTCGCACAAATAAATATCAAATATCATTATCAAAAGACCTTGATGGCATTCTTTGTCACTTCAGTTCATTACCACTTAAACCATTTCACTTTCAATGCCAAGACCACCCAATGCCTAATTGCCGACAAAGTAGTCTTTGTCATCAACGGCATGGTTGAGCCTACATGGCTCTATTTATTAGAGCAAATTTTATCAAAAAAGCGCTCCTTAAATAAACTCTGCGAGTTTATGAAAGTAAAAGCTTTCGAAAAAAAGAAGTCGAATATCTAACAGATTTACNTTTCAATGCCAAGACCACCCAATGCCTAATTGCCGACAAAGTAGTCTTTGTCATCAACGGCATGGTTGAGCCTACATGGCTCTATTTATTAGAGCAAATTTTATCAAAAAAGCGCTCCTTAAATAAACTCTGCGAGTTTATGAAAGTAAAAGCTTTCGAAAAAAAAGAAGTCGAATATCTAACAGATTTATGTGTCTAAGGCCGATTAAAAATACCATAAAGCAATTAGAAACAGGCAATATGTACTACGGCGAGGTCTTGCCGGAGTTGTTGGCGTTGAGAAAGGAGCTCATAAATCTCCAAAGCTCAACTGAAATCAAGCTTCAATAATGAATTTAATAAAAAAACGTGTGAGGCTAGGGTGGCGGCATTGTTTTGCCCGCAAAATAAGATTAAATATAGAGAGCTTTTCGCAGAAGTGAAAGAGGAGGGGGTATCTGCGGCAATAGCAAAATTTTACGAAGACCACAAGGAAAAACTAAAGCTGACCTCTTATGCAGGTATTTTATTTTAATACTTTTTTACAAGAGTATTTTTTATTTGTATTAATAATAATCCCAACGGGTTTTACCCTCCATTCCCGCCCATCTGCACGAGGGGCGCAGTCCGCATGAAGTACGGAACCAATATTTTCAATTTTTGCGCCGAGTNAGTGTCGAGATCTAAAACTGTTCAGCTACAGAACTAAATTCATCAACTGATTTTATGTCTTTATGTTAATAATGCATTTATTGAGAGAGGAGAGTACCGCTTTCTTAATACTGAAAAGCGGATCTGCTATATCAAACGTGCTGGAATGAGAGCTAAAATCCTGGCATAAGCAACGGAGTGGGTCGTGCAATTCAAAATTAGTTTTACAAGCTTTCAGAAATAGGGGCAGACTTGAAATTTAGCCTGTCAGTAATTTAACTATAAAAATTGTACCAAGCATTTGCCTGCGACTGGCGTTGGAGAATCCCAACGGAAATTTCTTAAAGCAAAAAGTAGGAATTGTTTTT
>NW_016162320.1:37182-41441 GCF_001687245.7 Rhagoletis zephyria | reverse complement strand
GCAAAAGTGTCTTGATACCCGGGAGGGAACATTAAGGCTAACTTCGCCAAGAAGAAGTATGAATAAAAACTAAAATGCTAAACTTACGCCAAGTTTAATTATGTCTTACTTTAAAATAACATTAGGAAACCAACATAAAGCCAGCCGCTATTCGACTAAGTAGCTACCAATGGAGCCAAAAATAGTTATCTATTAGTTGGTTGTAATTTAACCCAGATGTACCTAATGTACTAAATATAGTACAGCAAGAACATGTAGCAGCATGCTCACATTTGAATGTGTGCAAAAGCGCGAAGCGTATTCAACTGCTCAGTACGCGTAAGGCAGTCATTCGAGATTGAACTCAAACAAAAGCTACAGTTAAAATTTTGTGTTTGTGTGCTTCAAAGTTAGACAAAAATAGAAAATGCAAAACTACAACATACGGTTTGAAAGGTAAGAGAGTATAGAATATTGTATTTATAAAGAAAATTTTTATTTCATTGGTAAGTGAAAGAAATATAGTGACACTTTCGGAGTGACATGAAAAATTAAGTTATTTTTGTAAAATTTCATGGATTTTGGATAAACAAATGAAGGTGTACTATATTTAGTACATTAGGAAAATATGCATTGTATTTTTTCGTTATATCACAGGGGGATTTCTCTTCACGAAGTTCTTGCTATATTAGAGGAAGATGATACAAATGAAACTAGAGTTGAAGAAGTGTGTATTTTTCCACCAAATAATGCAACGGGTGATTTGACAGATGAAGACTCTGGGGATGAAGATTATATGCAGATGGATAACCTTCCAGCTTCACAACTACAGGCCCCAGCAGAAGTTGTATTTGAAAGAAAAAATGACGAGAGTACTTCTTCAGAAGACTCGGATGATGACTTACCACTGAGCCTACTACGAATTGATTCTATCTTGTCTGAGTAAATTTGATACCTTGGATTCCAAACCACCGAACCGTATTCCAGAATCGGTCTAACTAATGTTGTAAACAGGGTTTTAGTGATATAAGGATCACAAAATTCTTTTGATCACCGTTTCACAAATGCAAGTACACCTTTAGCCTTGTTGACTGCCACATTAATGTTAAGATTAAAATTAAGCTTAGGATCTATCGCGATACCAGGTCAACAAAATTGTATACCTGTTCCAGGTTATGGTTACCTATTGTATAAGAAAAGGGATGAGCAGCTCTTCGCGAGAAGCACATTACTTTACATTTCTTAAGATTTAGTGGCATAAAATTTACTTTACACCAGTAAGCCATGCTGTTTAAGTCTGATTGTAGCAAAGACCTTTCTTTAATTGAAACGTACGATTTATAAAGCTTTACATCATCTGCATACATTAAAATTTTGGAAAATTGTACATCTGTAGAAATATCGTTTATAAAAAGCAACATCAATGACGTCAGCGATAGTATTTTTTCGTAATTAAGAAGAAAAAAATAATAATTTTATGTTCCGTCTGATGAGAATTGAACCCGGATCCTCTTGGCCGCAGCAACTAATTGTATCAAGCGTGTTTGCATACTCACATGGGCGTAGCCAGGTAGGAGCAGGGAGGTGCTCGAGCCCCTCCCCCCTAACTTTCAAATTTTCCTTATATATATGTAAAATAATACCCTGAAATGCCAGCTTAATAGGGCACAACCTAATATTACCGGTGAGAGTTTTTCTACGCACGCATGCACGCAAGTTTTTCTCATTTGATAAACCAAAATCAATTTGCGTGCGTGATTTCTCAGAGTTGCATTTCTGTCAAATTTACAGAAGTTTGCTGAGAAAAATTTTGAATTCATAGTCGCGCCAAAATGCCAATTGAGCATAATCGTCTAATAGAAATGTCACGCAAGACAAATCTTGGAATTTGAGTTAGCTTTTTACGCACGCGTATAAGGTTGGCCTGTAACAATTCTTCCCGATATAAATTGGGCGTTAAAGTGCAGAAATTTGTACTATGGTTAGGATTGCATGTAGTGGGACTTGAACCCGCGGCCTCGATGTTTAAGTCAACACCTCAATCTCTACGTGTTGTAATAATAATAAAGTCCGGCGCTTACACAATATGTTAGTGTTTGGCCGAACTTCTCCGATTTGTCGCGTGGGCCTTAATGTTGTGGCACAAAGGGGGTGCCTACAGTTTTATGTCGACTCTGAACGGCGATTGTATTTTATGGGAAGCTGTTTTTCATTTTCAAGGTTTGCGCACTTCTAACCACTACACCCCAGCGGCCTATATGCGAGACCTATATTCAGATAAATTTTTTGACAACGTGTGTACACATAAGATAAAGAATAATTTAACACAACGGCACGATTTATAGAAGAATTTGCATAATAAAAATGATTTTTCATGCGTTCAACAATTTCGCGGTTTTCTCCGTTCTCTTCGTTGTTTACTTCTTACAACAAAGATGGCGTTGAGATTTCGGCAGCTTCTTTTTTTTTTAATTTCCGAAAGGCGATTGCAGATTGCTAGTGCAGCAGTGAAATATATTTCCGAAATCGATTTGCGCGCTGTCAGTTGCAGTCACACCTTGCAACTTGTAATTTCTGAAACGGATTTCGAAAGAATACAGAAAGGTCTTTCTGGCTGTTTACACGTGGAAATAAAGTTTCTCTTTACCAATTTGACAGCGAATTGCGTGGAAAAATTTTGAATATTGACACGTCTGTTGAGCTCTTAAGTATTGGGGAATATAAAAAATTAGCTTATGCAGATATGTACACATTTTTAAACCAGATGACCATAGAAAAAAATTTTATCAAGAACCCTGCAGGAAATTGAATTAGTTTGAAAGTAATTTATAAACTGATGCTAAGAAAAACCACACAACTAAGAAAATTGCAGCAAGTCGACTGTCCGACTCTGCATTTAATTTCAACTACTTTAAAATGAATTTGGTTTACACAACTTCAAAGTCAGTATGTCTCTTTTGAATACGCTTGCGTTCTGGACTTCACAAGAGCCTTTTTCATACTTCCAAGACACAAATTGTTTTTTTGAGCAAAAAGAGTACAAAAAATCGAAACATTTACTTATTGCCAGAGATGGGTTTAGACCTGGGTATTTACCCAACGCTGGGTATTTACCCATTTATACCCAATTTCATACCCGGGTATTTATGTAATTTTGGGTAAATACTCATTTGAATAACAAATACTCGTTGTTACGTAGAGAAACAGAGATGTGAACATTTTCGAATTTATTTTGAACATATTTTCTTTAAGTGTATTTTGTTTATACATTTCTTGATTCGTTTTGCTCAGATAAGGCAGTTTTGACTGCATCAAACACAACAACAATTCTTAATAAGAACCGCTAATCAGCGTGCTTATGGCAATTCAATGTAATGAGAGGGAGCGATGGCAACAACAATGCTGAAGCAAAAGAAGAAGAAAAAGAATTTGGTTCATTTGTTATATTTGTTCCCAGCGATTAGTAAACGAAATAAAGTGCGCGTGTTGATAATTATATTTTAAATGATGGGAAGACCGAAAAATGAAACTATTTGGAAACATATAANTGATGGGAAGACCGAAAAATGAAACTATTTGGAAACATTTTCATAGAAGCGAAAGTAGCAATGAAGTTTCATGCTCACATTGCGAACAGCGGTACAAATTTGCAAATATAAATAAAATGGCAAAACATTTAATAAAGTGCATCAAGTGTCCATTATTAATAAAGCAAGGAGTTCAAGACATGCTTGCAACCAATGTGACAATAAGCAAGATACAGAAAGCAAAAGATGCTCCGCCTTCATCTGATTTACATATGCATCTTCCTTCAAATTCAGCACAATACAACTTAGCTAAGGCTATATTTGTAACCGGCGCTCCTTTGACTATGGTGGAGCATCCATTGTGGAAGGATTTTTTTAAGGACCTTAATCCACATTTCAAGACTTCAACTAGAAAAGCGATTTCCTGCACATATTTGGATAAAATTTATAACGACATGAGTATGGACATTACTCTGCAACTAAAAGCAGCAAATTTTTTACATATTCAATGTGATGGATGGAGTAACATACGTAATGAAGGTGTTGTAAACTTTCTCATATCAAAGCCAGAAACTGTATTTGTGAAAAGTCTGTCAACACAGGCCAATCCCCATACAGCTCAGTATTTATCACAGGAAATTATTGAAATCATGAAGGAATACGGTGAACAAAAGTTTTTTGTGTTAATTGGTGACAATGCTGCAAATATGCAAAAGGCTTTCAAAAACGTAAAAGAAGCCTACCCGAATGTTG
>NW_016162320.1:0-26519 GCF_001687245.7 Rhagoletis zephyria | reverse complement strand
ATAAGGGAAAATTATAGCTTTTGTAAGTTTTAGCTTAATATCTTAAAAACTAGTAGACTTATTGAAAAATGGTAAATGAACGTGAGGTACTAAATTTAATAACCCTTAATTTGATATATCGTCCGATTTATAAAAATTAACGCATTCCATAGATATTACCAGCCAAAGTTTCATTTTCAAAATTCGTATACTTTGATGCAATTGCGCGGGCTAAAGATAAGTTTTAAATTAATCTTTCGTGGCCAATAACAATTGGCTAAGACCTAAGACATCATAATATTACTATTACAATGCGGTCAAACGTCTTTTATTTTCCCCCATACAAAATCGACCCAGCCTAGTATTTACCCTTGTTTTAAAGAAGTCTTTTAATTAGTTGATTTAACAAAAAAAAATGTCACTTGTTTCCGTAACTTAAGTTACAACAGCAAAAAAATTGTAATTTGATATCATGAGCATCTTTGTCGAAATATAATGATTAACTATACTCGATGTTTTAAGGTTGTAGCATCGAGAAAAAAATCAGCTAAATATGCCATCAAAATTATAATTTAAGGATTAAAACTTACTAGGTACTTATGCTTTTGCTTAAATAATCGAAAATGCTTAACTGTAATTCCTTATGATGTATAACATATTTGGCTATCCTTGTAATTTATTTTTGTGTTTTGTTCGATGATATCCGTTAACTTTTGACTAATAAGTTTCAAATGAGTTTTCAGATTACAGTGACATGTTCGTTTTTAAATGTGCAGACTTTTTATGTTAAGAATTTACCTTGAACGACGCCGACTCTAAAGAAGTGTATGCCGATTCGAGTTGCGACGAAAATCTTAAAAGGATGTTTCAGAACTTGTTGAGGTTTTCCAACTGAGTTTTTAATGTTGTATCTCTGAAATAGACAAGAAGTAGCGTTTATATTTAGCAACAGAATTATAACAACGATAATATTAAGGTTTGAACATTTTTATTTGTACATATGTACATATGTATGACTTACCTCGTGTAAAATNTGTACATATGTATAAGACTTACCTCGTGTAAAATTTGTGTTTCTTCGCTTAATTTACGGCACACATCATAGGCCCGATGTAAAGCAGACGACGAATCACAAACGTGCATAGAGTGCGCACTGAAGCAAATTTGCCTGGCCATAGAGGCTAGTGTTGAAAGTGGTTCTCCGATTTATGCAATACATTTATGGTCAAAACGAATTAAGATGCTCCCATCGACTTTGAAGCAATTTCTTTGCGAGAATTATGTGCACTAATAAGCCGACTACTTCGAAGTGCACTTTTCAGCATGCGCTATGCGTTTGCAGTTGCTCAAAATTGNTTGGTTTTCAGAAGGTGCCCTGCTAACTTCCGTGGAAGTTAGCAGGGCACGCGATATTTTTTAAAATAAACTTTAACTTTAAACTTTTCAGTATGCGCTATGCGTTTGCAGTTGATCAAAATTTAATTCAATGACTTGTATTTTGAAAGGTTGAATAACTTAGCTGTCTTCAATGCTCTTTAACGTCTTTTTTAAGACTTTTTCACTGATCTCGTCCTCCTTTTTTATAAGTACTTCAGGCCGTATTTGTTTCTTATGCGTTCGGTCGCGTCATGTAGATTTGTATGCACTTTCAGCGTCATGGGAGGAGCGTTAGTTTAAAATGCGGGCTCAAAACTTGATTCAGGTTTTCAAACGTAGGAAACTTTTGCGGCAATAAAAAACCTATCCGAAGATACGTATGGCGTAACGAGTTGCGAAAAAAGATAGCTGCAGAATTTTAAAACGGCCGCTAAGACGCCTTATCGGCAAATTTAATTAAATTTTTATTTTTTCACTTTCATGCCAATTTCTTGTTGGTGTGACTAACTTATATCCAGATATCGACAGCGAAAATTTCAACATCGAACTTGATTCCACAATTCAATAGGCGCTGCAATTCAGGTTTTCAAACGTAGGAAACTTTTGCGGCAATAAAAAACTTATCCGAAGAAACGTATGGTGTAACGAGTTGCGAAAAAAGATAGCTGCAAATTTTTAAAACGGCCGCTACGTCGCCTTATCGGTAAATTTAATTCAATTTCATGCCAATTTCTTGTCGGCGTGACTAACTTATATCCAGATATCGACAGCGAAAATTTCAACATCGGCAAAGTTAAAACATTCCACGCCATCATCTAGCTTTCGCTAACTTTGCTTTCGATTTGTCGTTGTTATACGCCATAATGTATGTATATGTGTATATACCCCCTTGCAAAAGTGCATTGGGGTCGCCAGAGCCTCGCCTGCTATATATACATGAACAATAGGTATATTTATAACAAGATTCGCCGCGCGTAGGTGAGGTTGACACTTGGATTGGATAGGCTATGTATTGCGCTTCACAACCCCTTGAATCTCAATGGAAAATAAATAATACATGTTTAAAAAATTTTTAAATCAAAATGGAACCTACAATGTTGATTTTCGTGCTGCTTGGAAGAAAAACAAAAAAATTATAATACAACAATAAAACGCATATAATATAAAAATACTTGGCCTGAGAAAAAACTGTAAATATGGATGCCGCAAGTCAATTATTGCTAACTATGTAGATATATGTAGTAACGGACGGACAGTAAAAAAGGATTGTGATATACTTCTTCGATTTTATAATTAAAAATACTTAGTGCCGTTTATAAGTACAAAAATTTGAAGCTATTAACTTCGACTATCAAAATGGTCCATACAAAAAAAAAATAATAATTTTTGTTAAATATTTGCAAGGTTTTTATAATTAAATTTTTTTTTATTATTTTTTAAAAAAATATCGTTCACGCTTTTACCAAAATAATATAAATCGAACTCTAAACTAAATTTTACGACTCGACAACACTGGCATTGTCTACTGTCGTGCTGAAATAAGCAATAGACGAAAATCGCCGAAAACTTTGTAGTGCTACCAAGTTTTTCAGTTTTAATACACTAGTCGAGTCGAAATTTTAGGCATTGACATGCAATTTTCGATACGATTCGACTCTCGAAAATCGACTTGCATTCGACGTGACTCTCGCAATGAGGCTGAATATTTGCAAGTTTTTTATAATTAATTTTTTTTAATACATTTTTTTGTAATTTTTTATGAAGTTTTAACCAATATCATATAACTACATATCTGTGTTCGTATGGAAAAGTAGCTTATGTCGAAAGGCCGGTTTTAGTATAATGCGGCATCCCCTTTATTTTTTAAACGACAAGGAATTTTTTGATGAGACTTTAAAAGAATATTGACTTGCTAGTACCGGAACTATTTCTTGCACGTTTATTAGCTAAAAGTTGTTTAACGGCTTAGCGCCCGTAAATCATTCGCAATCGTATGCTGCGAATGCCGATTTATACTAAAGCCAGCCTTTCGACATAAGCTACTTTTCCATACGAACACAGATATGTAAATCAAACTTTAAATTTTTATACAGAGCTTTGAAAATTCAATAAATTTTCATTTGAGCCCTTTGATCTGAATTTTTCGAAAATTTTTGGATATTCAGTTTAATAGCCTGTTAAATTTTAGTAAATAAGTGCAAGTTTTAAACGGTTGAAGAATCGCGTTGAATTTTAATTTTTTTTTGCTGACAGCTGAACAATATAAAAAAAAAAAAACATTTTAACTTTAAAACCCTTACAAATATTTAATAAAAATCACCATCGACTCACTTCTCACTATGTATATTGTTAAAAAATAAAAATAAATTATGTAGTATGCAAATTCTGACCAATATTTGTTTTGAATTCATGGCACTATTTGTGTGAAAGATCTTTTTCAGACTGAGTATAGGTCATTTGTTATCTTAGTTCATTTTTATAAAAAAGGCGCATTTCCTCCGCGATAAAAAGCCTCGAAAACGCCGAAACTTTTATTGAATTGCAAAAATGAGTAGGCAATATTTCGCAAAATCTCAAGTTTTAAGTTAATACTTAAAAAAAAAACATTAAGAAATAAAAACAAACTAACCTATAACATTTAGCAAATAAGTTTTTTTTAAAGTAGCAAGTTCCTGAAAATCCCTAAAAATAGTTTTTTGAACAGTATATACTACAGCGCTTAAACATAAGTTTTAAAATTACACTACAAGCATTTTCACTTATTCTTTAAAATTTGCGAGGACAGTTTGACCTTTTTGATAAAAGATATATTTTTCGTCGTTAAAGCGTTTTATTTCTCAACTAGTCTCCTTTTAGGTCGATACATTTGGTCCAGCGTTTTTCCAAATTTTCAATTCCTTCCTCTTCATTCGGTCCAAATTTCCTAACGGCCAGCCATTTCTTTAGGTTTGAAAACAGAAAATAGTCTTTGGGGCCAAATCTTGCTGTAGTTCAAATGATGGATTTCCTATGGTGACTACACACGTTTGCACCAGTGCATTGTCTTGATGGAATAGCACTTTTTCTTGGACAAATGTGGTCGTTTCTGCTTAAAATCAATATCGAACCTGTTTAAAAACTCTGGAAAATATTCGGGTGTGATTGTTTTGCCCTATTCATAAACTGTGGACATGACCTTATTGGCCTTCTTCGTTTGGATTGCGGCTGGACATCGTCAAACGCTCATTTGAAGTTGTCACACAACGGAACTCAGTAAAGTACTTGTTAACCATTGAAATTGATTGAGCAGAATCTCCATATTATTTCTGAAGCCTCTGCCTGCTTTCGGTAATGGATTTTTATGCAAAAAATAATGCTTAATCAGCACACGAAATTCACTTTTTATAATTTTTTTTTTTTTAACTTCACGAGGTTGTCTGCTTTTAATGTCTAGCAACTAAATTACAACTAACATGCCTAAAATTGTACAGTAATCTATGTCTTAACAGATGCCAATTGACGGGAGCAGTATTGCATTTACAGTTGCTCACAGGGAATGTAAAAAGGCACTCACTTGTCAAACTGCCCAGCTATGTGCAAAACCAATGCAGCCTCACAAAAAAAGTTGTCTGGCGAACGAACATTTGCGTCCCTAAATGCCACAAATAAGCTTATTTTCTAACATCAAAAAATTCTTATTTTAGATTTAGTTCAGATCATAAATATGTGGAATTTGACTTAGTTATCTAACCCAGAAAAAAAAAATGTGTCTACCGGACGAGAGGAGTAAATTCTACTCGACAGTCGGGTCTACGTAACCGGAACGACCCAGATTTATATCTGGCCAAGGACTGTCACTACAACAACAACAAAAACAATGGTAAATTCTAACAAATTTGAGTCGCTGAATATGAAAATGAAGTCGTATGGAACTGTAGAATCTCTATTCTAGGTTTTTTCGATCATGTCTATTTGCTATAAACCATATTTTGTTTGATCAAAAATAGTTTTCTTTTATCTCAAAGTCAAAGTAGTAATTATTTGTTTGGCTTGGTAAGCATGTAAGGTAAAACCGTTCTATCAATTCGTCGGCCATGATTTTTTTTTTGAAGCTTGCCAACATTTTAAAATCATATAAAATGGAGAGTAAAAAAAAGAATTGTCTAAAGTTGTTGTTGTTTGAAATTGAAAATGAGTATGCGTGTGTAAAATTTTAAAATTAAATTGCTTGCAGACGTCATTTAAGCAAGTTTTGTCTATTTCCCTTTGTATATTTAATAATTATAATTTTTCAAGTGTAAGTTTTAAGTTGCTAAAAAATCGAGTTGGTTTTTGGCGAGTTTTGTTCACACATTTTCTTCCATACAAAGTCAGAAAAACAATTATCGAAAATCTACGGTAATTTTTAGCGATTTGAAACATGCACATTAATATACTAAAATTTAATGGACTACAAAACTAACTGCATATTCAAAATTTTTCTAAGATATCGAGTTGCAAAATTTCTATGAAACTTTCTTGTTACTTTTGCATTTTCCCCCCTAGTTCTGTATTAAATTAAAAAAAAAAAAATTATTCTTGTGGTAAATATATTTTTATGAAAAAATAGGAAAAATTCGGTATGGAAAATATAAATAAATAAAATCGTCAAAACGTCAGGGTATGCATATTTTTGACGCTAACTGTACGTAAGTACTATGTATGTATTACAAATGTACACTATTGCTCTAACAAAATGAATTCAGAATTAAAAATTAAAAAAAAAATTACCTGGTTTCAAAAACTTAAAAACATTTTCGCACGAGTGTTTTGCTTTAAGTAGATTCATATTTTCTTCTTTTCGTCACAGACATGCTACGCTCAACAGCACACAAATTGAAAAGTACATGGTGGATGCACGCAAAAGCACACGCCTAGGATATGTGAGCATTGTGTGGAAGACTTGCGAATGCGTGTTTGCATTAACTGCTGAAAGAAATATAGTGATAACTAAATAATCAAAATCGGCTTTATCGGGAATTCCGTGTGTATAAATATTCCCAAAAATTATTAAGTAAAACAGATTTTCTCCAATTTGGTTTTGTTTTGCTTGTAAATTCTAGAGAATAATTTATTCACATGAAATTGGCGAAAGGGTTGAATGTTATCAAAAGGGGATAAAGGATTTGAGAAATTTTAAATATGNGCAGACGTCATTTAAGCAAGTTTTGTCTATTTCCCTTTGTATATTTAATACTTATAATTTTTCAAGTGTAAGTTTTAAGTTGCTAAAAAATCGAGTTGGTTTTTGGCGAGTTTTCTTCACACATTTTCTTCCATACAAAGTCAGAAAAACAATTATCGAAAATANTTCTTAATACTTTCCGTTTGCGTACATAGTTTCATTTCGTTTTGAAGTCCAATCCATTCGTCAGGTCCTTATCTTAGTTTTATGCCCACCGACTCGCTGCAAAAATCTTAAAACTAAACATTTTCGAATGCCTTCCCAAAAGAAAATTCAAGCAACTTTCTCTAACTAATTTAAAACAACTTCTCCTGACATAACGGTGTTAATGTNTTCTTAATACTTTCCGTTTGCGTACATAGTTTCATTTCGTTTTGAAGTCCGATCCATTCGTCAGGTCCTTATCTTAGTTTTATGCCCACCGACTCGCTGCAAAAATCTTAAAACTAAACATTTTCGAACGCCTTCCCAAAAGAAAATTCAAGCAACTTTCTCTAACTAATTTAAAACAACTTCTCCTGACATAACGGTGATAATGAACGAAGTTTGGTCATATTGAGGTGTAATCTAGACGAATTTCTGCAGCAATTCAGTCGTTTAATGAAATATTGAGCTATCACTAAGCGCATGAGAAGAGCACAGCACCTATACAGCACGTAAAAAGGGCTCGACTGCTGAAGCAAAAAGGCGAGAATTGTTGCAACAATATGACTATCATTCTTTGAGATGAACAAGGAATCACTTTTATCGATTATCATTGAAGAAAAAATGATTATAAGTACATTTTCCAAGCCGTTATTGGATGGATTAAAATCGTAAAGAATGTATGCCACAATGGAAAGGAAAAAAGCTCTCTCATCTAAAAAATGCAGAGGCTGACGATTTGTAGAAGGACATAGCCAATTTGGCTTTGTATTCTCTGCCAAATTTCCTAAGAGTTTTTGGGGAAACAACTCTAGATTTGCCTGTTTGCATTAACTGTAAACTCATTCCAGACAAAAAAAAATTGCTCTAGTTAAGACTTAAGTTTTGGACCGTTGCCCTCGTGTAAAAACCAATATTTGGACAGTTATGTATATGATTCCTTCTGGAATAAGATTTTTGGTGAAGGTCAATGATTTTGCGAACAAGTAGGAACTTTTGGAAGTTTCACTGTGTTGCACGAACGCTTCACCCTCTTTAGTCCGGATTTTTTTTTTAACATTTAGAGAGAAAGTTAATTTTCGTCTGTAAAAATAATTTTAATCAAATCCATCCTTTTGTGCTCAAGAATGAAGTTGGGAAACTGTGAGCTGCTGGAGTTATGGTGAATCCGTTTCTACAAAAAAAATGGTGCGCTTGCACGGTGCAAAACGTGTTCGATATTACACTCAACCCCGTGTAAAATGGTATGTTTTTGCCTTCTTATCCTTGTCCAGCTCACGCATTTCATAGTATTATCGTTTTAAGCAACCATCTGATTTTCAGAGCAACCATCTCCCCTGACAAAGCTTCAAAGGTCAGAACATTTGCCTTTTTTGCCTTACAAGAGTCTGACATTTTAAGAAACGAACATACAACTTTCTCACCGTTTGCCTTATTTTACAATCAAACACGAAAAGAGAAAGGGGTAGAAACGAAAAAACCATTAGTAATAACAGCTTAGTGAAGAGTTGGTAATTATGCAAGCGGTTTTCTTTTGCTGCGTGTAGGACTTATTGCAATAAAATCGCCGGATGTGGTGCTATGTCTGCTTACTCGAACCGAGCCATATCAAATTTTGTAAGTGGGACAATCTTTTAAATTATGAATACATAGTAAGCGTACATATATATATGTTTGTAGGTATAGACATTGTAAAATTGATATTTTGAAAAAAATGTATGTATGTATGTTTTTATATATATAAAAATGTCAAATGTTCGCAAAAAGTTACGTGCATGTGCGTTTGCTCACTTTGCTGCTGACACCACTTGGCTTTATTTCTGTATCTGCAGTCTGCCACGACCAAACATTGGTGGAGGGGAAAAGGGGGCAATGCAGCAGCAGCTTCAGCACCAAACACTACGAGAAATATTTATATATACATATATAAATATAGCGAAAATTTCATAGGTTATATACAGGAAATTATGTATAAAACAATTAATTTTATAAGAAAATTATTTATGTACGTAGTTATGCTTTAAGCAAATTTCATTTAAGTAAAGTCAATATAATGAATTTAAAATCAAATAAAAGTTTAATGTAAAAGTGTTTATATACAATATAATAAAAACAAACCTAAAGCGCCGATTATAAATCGAAAACCCCATACGGCACGAGTATACACGTTTCAACAACACACATTCTACAAAACACATGAACTGGAATTGGTGCCTGTCCCGACCTGTAACGATCAACCAACTGACTGACGGCCTGACTGAATGATTGATTGACCGGCTTCTGTTCTTGCGCACTGCCAACAAATCTGACTGCTGCCTTTTCCTCTCTCATTTGCCTACACCTAAACGCGCTGAAAGTATGGTAGACAAAATTGAATAATACATACGATATACATATGTATGCACATAAATACGCATAGATATATTTTATATAATTTTCATATATCTGAAAATTGTATAAATATACAATATTTCGATGTTGGGTGTTGAATAAATCAATGCTTTATTAAAGATATTTATTTTTAAAATTTTCAATCCAAGTCGGACTTGTACGTTGAATTGTGGTTATTTTTGAGTTTCCTTGTTTTTTTTTTTGACAAAAACAATTACATGTTTTCCTATGTATTTGTAACACTATCCTAAAAGCGATTAAATATTGTTTGCCATTTCATAGTACACTTAAAATTATTAAACTTCTCTTTTATATTTTTCTTTGCGATTTTCTAAACAAAACAAGCGGTTTGTTTTGTCTATATCCTGTTAATAATTTGATTAATATAATATTGAAATATACGTATTTTCTACAGCTTTTTTCGATAAATTTTGTAGGTTAATTTTTCGGTCGTTTTAAAATGTTGCAACATTTTAATTAGACTCTCACGCGAATATTTGTAATTTTTCTAAAACTCTTATATTTGCAAATAATAATAAGAATTATAATCGTAATAATATACAGATAAATGAGCAGTACTAAAATTGGGGGTTCGTAGTCAAAAATTAAGGACACTTTAAAAAAATTTTTATAGACATAATTTTATGATTTAAAAAAAAAAAAAGCATATAGTCAAATCAGCATTCAAAATATACATTTTTCAAGTTGCAATACATTTACGTACGTGATGACCATTTGACGGACATTTGCAGAGCAGCTTACCACATTTTTGGGGAAGTCATTTACTGCCTGTTTTGGTACTGTACATACGTTTATTAGGAAGAAGGTTGATTGGTTGGTATGGTAGGTAGGTAGATGGTAAGAGCTACATTAAAACTAGAGAAGTGATTGTTTGCTGTAGACGCTAAGCTGTTTGAGAGAAACTGTGGCACTGGAAATAGATTTATGTATATATGTATATGTATGTATGTATATATATATGCAAATAACATTNCACTGGAAATAGATTTATGTATATATGTATATGTATGTATGTATATATATGCAAATAACATAGTATATAGAGATAGACGTAGCATATTTGTTGGAAAAAACGGTTTGGGCACGTGTACACGCCATCTAAATGCGTACCAAAAAGTACATATACATAAACATTTCAGGTAAGTGTATGTAATTATATGCAGGTATATCAAAACTTATGCACGAAATACGTAGTACATAACGAAATATTGGTAAGTATAAATATGTACACAATCATAAATTTATGTATGCATGCGCACACATACGAATGCATGTACGCGTATGTAAATATATTATTTCGGATTTTTAAAAATGTGTACTTGGTATATGGAAAATTGCATATATAAAATTTTGTTTACATATATTTTCAAAGCAAAATTAGCAATGTAATGAATCTTACCATAAAAAAGTGTGAATGTACCACTATTGATTCTATTTGATAGCTTGTAGTAGTCTTGCCCTCTTTGTCTATAATTTCATTTGAAATGTATAATCGAACAGCCGCCCCTGACCACTTGAGCGACCCGCAGTTGGGGACTAACCATAGGTGGCCATTAATGTACTTAAAAAAAAAGATATAAGAAAATATTAAAGCTGGCATTTCAATGTTTTCGAAAAATTCAGAAAATTCGATTATCAATTTTGCATCAAAATATTTTGTATGTATGTACATATAAAAAATTATTATGATTAGTATTTGGTAAACGTTTTGCTGGGCATTAAACATTAAGAAAATCACGAAAACACACGCGAGGATTGCAGTTCCACCACCATACAGAGAAGTATACGCGCCGGTGCTTTTTTTATAGGTCTGAGCGTTGGTACAGCGAATCGAGAAAATACTAAAGACTAAAAGAGCAAAAATTTAAGGAAGGATATTTTATCTTTTGCATAAAAAACATTGATGTTTTGAATATTTTTTGAAGGATGGCAGGTCTTGAGTCTCGAATAAACAACACTCAGATTTAGATATAAACCAGTGTGCCCTGTGCCTGTTTATTTGGAAATGTAAAGGTTTACGTAAGTACGGACTTTAATTTATATCAGGCCAAAGACTAGGAGATCACTCTAGTAATATTTCCCAAAATTTTGGAAAATTGTATGCGGGCACATCGACAGCAAGAACCAGTTGTGGTCTATGCAAGGTATCCCTTAAAATCTTCAAATTCCTGTCCATGAGAAAGGAAATTTTCACTTTTGATTTGCGAGGTTGATGGCCGATATAGTGGGCTCGGCTCTTGGATGAATTAATTGCTTTGCTGAGCTATTCTATAAGGACTCTCAGCTTGAAGCCAAAAACCACCATCTAAATATTGCATGAGAAATATTTCATGCTATAACTTCCAAGTTTGAACTCCTATTAACATTATTAAAATTATTTTTTAAACCGTGATAAAAAAGGTGACAATTGGTGGAAATTCTTTACACATTTGGGCATAATATTAAATAGCATGGCAGGGTGATCGCGAAAATGAAACAACTCATAATTATATTTTTACTTAAGTTCCAAATGCAAAACTTTTTTGTCCGGGGTAAGAAAAAAAGCAGGACTGAAATTATAATAAAGAAAAGGGTAATTTATAATATTGGTATATGTAAATGCATTTTGGTAGATATCGACAAGTACTAAAAATTAAAAGAATTTAATTAAAATTTTATATCGAAAAAGTAAAACAGAAATTATTCCTGTAGGTGAGAGTCGTTGCCTGTTTGACCAAAATCGCTAAGTAAACTCGCCAAAAATGTGTTGCTGATGTTCGTACATTTTGCTTTTGCCTTCTAGATATTCCATCTTTCTTTTTGTTGCACTTCAACAAATAGCTACAATATAATTTTCACCTTTAATTAGTTCGAAATATGTATAGCAAGAGCATTTAATATTGTATATACGTATACACAATCATGTACACCTGTATGTTTTTTTTTATACATACATACATATGTAGCATATAGGCATAATAATTGCATTCAAGATTTTTTCTTATAATATATTATATAAATATGGTAATTCGCATGTTTCAATATTTATGGAAATTAACATAGACCATGGACATATTTTATTTGAAACATATGGTAGATAATGACGTATTTGGGCAATTAATAATTAAATTATTATAAAACATTTTTATAAATTGCATTTTTCATTTTCTTTTTCAAGTACTAATATAATAAACACACAGTTCGTTCATTGAAATATTTATAAAATATTATAGTAGGCATGTACATATAGTCATGTTAAAAATAATAGGGGCACATTTTGTCTTGTTTTGGTTTTTTTTCTTTTGTTTATTTAATGTTTAATATTTTTTATACAAATACAGCTCATTACCTAATATAAATCATAGAAGTCAAATTTTCAAACTTGGTAGAAAAATTCAGCAACATTTTACAACAAACTTTTTATTCCGAATTCGTANAATATTTTTTATACAAATACAGCTCATTACCTAATATAAATCATAGAAGTAAAATTTTCAAACTTGGTAGAAAAATTCAGCAACATTTTACAACAAACTTTTTATTCCGAATTCGTAGAAAAAAAATCAAGTATGCAGTTTTTTTAGTCCTTTAAATTCTAGCTTGATAAAGCGCAAGTTGCAAAAGTTTTGTTAGATAATGTATTACGTATGTATACGTAAAAAATTAAGCAAACAAAAGAAAAATAGCCAAAACTGGTGAAATTGTCGTGTTCCTGTTATTTTTCACATCACTACATGTACATGACTGTACGTATAGGTAGGTATATAGCATGTAAATTTCATCATCAAACAGTTAATTATTGTTGCATTAAGTCCAGCTTACCACACGCAGCTCAGTTTGTTACGTTTGTCTACTTCTGTGTTACCCTCCCGATGCCGTTGGCAATGATCTGAATCATACGTTGCATGGCGGGAAACAATCATCTCTAGGTTTGATTTTTAGGTATTATAGTTGTGAAGTCACATGTATTTCAGCATTTTGGGTCCTTGTCGTATTAAATTGTCGTAAGGATTGCACATTTTGTTGTTTCTTGTTGCTGTTGTTATAACGAAGCAAGCAGTTGGAAGAATATGGGAAATCGTACGTTTTAGTTTTTATTTATATATATTATTTCTCTGTTTCTCTTTAATTTTAAAGTTTAAACCAACATTGCGGGTTTAGTTGTTTAGGCCCACATTTTTTCGAAATTGGCTTATCTACTGTTATGTTAAAGCATACATTTTACAAGTTTAATTAATTGTTTTTCGAAATATATTTGTGGAGAGATTATGATCAGCGTTCATAGTTCACTAAATCATTAATTAGAGATTTTCCGCATTCCATTAATTTTATGATTATTAAAAGTTTCCGTTTTCAGTTAAACACATCCTACAATTCTTTTTTCTTTTAACATAATTAAGAGTTTTACAACACTTGAAAAACTTTTCGGTTAAGATGCGTATGTACTTTGTGCTATGAATTTTTTGCAATTTACAAAATTTAAGCGAAATAGTGAATACTGCGCTGCGCGTTCAAATTTGGTTGGTCACTTTTGAAATATCCAATTGCATTCATTTATTGAAATTTTCTATACACCGCGTTTTATCGTGAAATATGCACTCAAATCTCATGATCTATAAACGCGTAGTTGGCGTTTCATGTTTTTTTTCTTCTTGTTTTAGTGTTGATGTTCCTATAAATTATGCTTACAAGCTAAAAATACATAATATATTAAATTTAACCCATCTCGCACACGCCAACACATTTTCACAGATACTGTGAGTGATAAGGAGTAGTAGTAGTAGTGGTAGAAGTAGTAGTAATTGAGACAATTGTGACCTCTGCAAAAAATTTTTCATGTTGGAATATATTTGGTTACATCGGCATATGATATATATGTATGTGCATATATAGTAATTATATGTATATGTATGTATGTAGAAATAATCAGTTAAAAGTATTAAGGAAAATAGTATATGGCGAAAATGCGAAATAAAAATTTGTACACAAATTGTAAATTGGTTGTCAATTGTAATAAGGCGCAATCTACCAAAATAGTAAAGTGTAAAGGAATTATTCAATTTAAATATACACAAATATATATTAATATAGTATATATAGGCATAATTGGGTGAGAAAGTATTAAATGCGAAAACTCATGATGTGGTATAATATAATGGAATTGGTAGTTTCAAATGTTTCAAGTATTGAATTTTTAAAAAAGCATCAAGTTTTATCGAAAAAATGCATATACATAATCGCAAACACAACTCACCCCAATTTGACTGCTTCGTTGTGAACAAATTTTCCAAACGGCTACTTCTGCTACACCTACATACGATCGTCTACTGCTCTGCTACTGCGGCTCACTCTCATACATATAAATTATACTATATAATTCTTAATTTTTGTCGCTTTTATTTTGTTTGGGATTGGAGGCGTTTGGACCTGGCGTCATGTTGGGTTGTGGCGCGCCTGGATAACCACCTCCAGGTGCGCCATAGCCCCCATATGCCGCCTGTTGTGGATAGCCGGGTGCAGCACCTCCTGCCGCTTGACTTGCTTGGGCGGCAGCAGCAGCATAATATTGGGAATACTGTGCATATTGACTAGGTGTCATACCTTGTAACGCTGCATTGCTGCCGCCATCAGCGGGATTATTAGCGGCACCGGCGCCACTATTATTTCCACTGCTGCTATTGCTTCCCGCTGGCGCATTGCTATTGCCACCGGCAGCCCCTGCTGCATTCGGCTGTCCACTCTGTCCCTGCTGTAAGTGATGTATAAAATTTGTTATTTAAGATCTGAAATTATAAATGAATGCAAAAACAGAAGAGACCACAAACCTTCATTTGTTTCTCAATAGCTTCGGCTTCTGCAATCTTTCCTATGCTGCGGTAGTATTCAGCCCATTGGGCACTATAATCAGCCGAACCGCCCCCTTGCCCTTGTTGCTGCTGCTGTTGCGGTTGTGGCTGCTGTTGTTGTTGTGGCGGTTGTGCCTGTTGCTGTTGTGGCACCGCCATTGGTTGGCCAGCATTGGCGCCTATATTTTTTTGAAGCATTTCCTTATAAGCCAAAATTATACCCTTCAAAAACTATAATGTACTCACCAGCTTGCTTTGCCTTCAATTGCTGCTCAATCATTTCTGCTTCGCGCATCATACCCATTGATCTATGTTATAAAAGTAACACAAACAATATAATATTTATAAATGTTTTTGAGGCGAAATGCTTACTTGTAATATTCGATCCATTGAGCTGAGTAGTCTGCCTGCTGTCCACCCCCCGCTGCTGCTGCTACGTTTTGACCCATGGCACCACCACCCATCATCATTTGCTGTTGCTGGCTTTGATCGCCCCATCCCTGGGCATACCCGCCCCATTGCTGTTGGTAAGCTGCTGCCGCGGCGTTTGGATCATTTTGCATTGGATTTTGGCCATATCCCCCACCTTGGTTGTTATGCTGACCGGGAATGTTGCCACTAATGGGCTTACGTGCTATTATGGGCAATTCCATATTTATTTTTTCTGCAATCATTTGGCGCGCAGCTTCTACTTGTTCCGATGTACCCTTGCATTTGAATAACTTTTCAGATGGTGGGTTAACAGCATTACGATCCATTTCACAGTAGGCGCCGGATTGCTGATTTATGAGTTTTATTGTTTCACCGCCGCGCCCAATCACAATCTGTGATGTCAAAAATAAAATGTTTTTTTAAATTATTCAAAGAACAACTAGTAGTCTCGCTTACGCCGCATTTTGATGAAGGAACCATAAATGTTATTTCCTCACGTGGTGGTTGCTGTGCGTGATTTACCCCATAGCCGTAACCGTAGTTGGAATTGTTACCCTCCGTATTACCATTACTACTGCTGCTGGCGTTTCGCTGTTGTCGTTGCTGTAGGGACATGCCGTTCAAAAAAAGTGAAAACGGGAACTTTCAGCTTCAAAATGAGACTTACCATCATATTCTCAATGAGTCCGTCGATCATACGTTTGGCGTCATCAACTTGCTGACGCGTACCCTGTATAAGGCATCGTCTATCGCCTGGTTCATCGTTTTTGCCTTGTATGAATTGCAGCTTACAACCGCATTCAGTTTGTATTTTGCGAATCATATCACCACCTTTACCGATTACTACACCAACGGCTATTTTCGGAACAAAAACTTCACACTGTTCTCCGAGGTTACCAAAATTATAGCCTCCACTACTACCACCACCTCCAGTGCCCTGCACACTGCCGCCATTATTGCGTGCAGCGAGAGCTGCTGCCTGCAAATCTTTCTGTGCTATCAAATCTAATACTGATTGCTTGGCGTGTTCGATCTTTTGAGGATCGCCTGATATACGTAAAGGTTTCTACAAAAATAAATACGTAAATAACAACAGTCAACATAATATATTTCTTGACAAAGTTAAATTTACAATTATTTCCTGATTTGGACCATCCTGTATGATGACCATCTTAGCGCCCGTTTTTTCCTGCAATTGCTTGATGGTATCGCCACCTTTTCCAATTACCAAACCTACTTTTGTGCCTGGTATCATTATTTCTTGATATGGAGGAAAACCTGTAGGTCCAGGTGGTGGCATATTAATTGTCAAAACCACTTCAATGTTGCCCCCGCCATTGCGATTAGACAATTGTTGAAAAAGTTCACGCCCTTTAGTCACAGTCTCACGCGAACCACGCAGAGTTACGACGCGATCTATATATTATGTATATGTATACAAACACCCTTAAAATACCATATATTTAGTCGCTTCCGAAGCCATACCTTGATCTTGTGACAGTTGTACTTTGCAGCCAGATTCTGCCTGTATTTGTGTAATTGTCTCAGTACTGCCACGTCCTAACACAGCATTCACAAGCGGCTCTGGAATGCGTATTTGCTCTTCAACAGTAGTACCGGCGGTAGCCGCCAGACGTTGTGCAACTGCTGCGGCTTGCGCCAGTGCTTGAGAAATATTTCCGGAGCCAGCAATACTGCCGCCGCCGCCACCTACGCTGCTACCATTCGAATTATTGTAGTCATTGCCAGGACTAGTGAATCTTTTCATTTCCGGGCCCGAATCGCTGTCATCATGAGAACGTTTAAAGCCAACGCCAGCTGTTGGTGATGGCCCAGCGTTGGGTACCCCTCCGTTACCTTGTGCAGCGTTCGGTTGTATCTTTGCGGCAATCTAAATATACATGTGTGCGTGTGTGGGTATGTGCGTAAAAACGCAAATGGCTATAGAAATCGATTTTTTAAACATAATACTTTTCTGAAAATTTACCTGCTTAGCACGTTGTAGAGCGGCAGCAAAAGCTTGGGATTGATTTAAGTTGGATTGCGCTCCAGGAAATTCACTCATTTTTTCGAATAAAAAATTTTTCACTGCAACTTCAGAAAAAAAACTCCACCAACTTCTGCAACCAATTTCAATTGAACAAATTCTGAACAAATCGCAGCACAATTTATTTAGAATATATATTTATCAAACCGCGGAGCTTTGCGGTGCCAGTTTTTCACTACTTTAAAACGATTAATGCAAGATTTTCTGTTATTTCTGCATAAAATTAGCTCAATTTCGTAGACACCACATGAACGCTTCAGAGAAAATTATAAATGGCGGCGGATCATCAAAGAAATCGAACACAAGCGAAAAACGGAAACATGGAATTGAAACACGGATTATAGTGTTACCACAATTTCAAAAAGGTAATTTCAAATTAATGTAGTTTTAACTGTGCCCAGTCGTGGCTTTCAATAATTGTTTTCATTAAATTTGCCTTTTTTCAAAACAGTTTTTTTTATAGAAAACTTATTAGATAAGGCTAGTGAAAACATTATTTTAAATTAAATAAATTTACTTCTAAAATTCAGCGCGTCCGGCACCACTAACCGCTTCCGCGCCAAAAAATGGTTCGGATGCCGGCATTCCCATAGCGGTAATCACGGAAAACGTGTTACTTATTTATTGAGGTTAGCAAATACAAAATTAAAGTGATGCTGCTTCTTATTTGTACTACTACAATTTGACTATTAATCGCCGCTTTCACGTAATATTTAAGTTAGGTTTATTTACCTTTGCATGAATTGCTTAAACTTTCTTGTTTGGCGCCATAACCGCCAAGCGGGAGCAAGTAAGCGAATTTGGCAGAGTTCAATAAAGCACGCCAGTCGTTTCTTTTCTGTGCCAACTGACGCCAAGTGAAGCCAAGTACTTCTCCACTTTGTCTTATCATCTCAGTGGGGACCACCCTCTTCCAATGCTACCACCAGCAGGTTCCGAGTTTAATACTTTCATAGCTGGAGCATCGGTGTCCATTCGATCGACATGGCCAAGTCAGGGGAGCCGCTGTATTTTCGCTGCACTATGTAGAAAAGCTCATACAGCTCAACGTTTCATCGTCTGCGGTACGTGCTGTCGCCAATGCGTAACCGCCCGTAAATCTTCCGCAAAATCTTTCTCTCGAATACTGCTTTTTCTCTGTGCTTACGCGCATTCTTATGGAATTNGTATATTTGGCCGACTGCACCCCAAAATTTCTGGCAGCAATTAGTTCACAGAGAAAATGCGCCTTCTCATTTATAAACGTTCTCTGTCGTATCGAACGTAATAAACTCACTGTTCAATATTATTGCATAGTCTTTTACTTTCCTACTAACTTTTGCAGCCCTGTAATGTTGTACTGAACATTGAATTGTTTACCTTTTGCAACCCTGTAAAGACATCTGAGAATTGTCAGCCTCATTGCGTAAGTCGTAAATTAGGCTAAATTGTACGACTCGACAACAGTAGCATTGTCTATTGTCGTAATGAAATAAGTAAACGACCAAAATCGTCGAAAACTATACAGTGCTGCCAAGTTTTTCCATTTTAAAACACTAGTCGAGTGGAAATTTTAGGCAATGACGTTGAATTTTCGATACGATTCGACTCTCGAAAAACGACTTGCATTCGACACGACTCTCGCAATGAGAGTGTGTATTTTTTGTAATAAACTCTCTTGAATTCTGAATTTTTAAAGAAAAGACACGCGGTTTTTTCACTTAACCTTAATTTTATACAATGATAATGTTATTTACAATTCTTCCCGATATAAATTGGGCTTTTAAGAGTAGAAATGTGTAATATAGTTAGGATTGCATGTGGTGGAATTTGAACCCGCGACTTCGGTGTTTTAAGACAACACCTCAATCTCTACGTGTTGTTATACAATCTAATCTGGCCACAACCACAGTCGTCGCGTAGCCCGGTCGGCGCCAAAATAATGATCTACATAAGGGTACGTGTTAAAATAATTTGACAGCTATGGTCCATAGCTCGTCGTTTTCATTGTGTTCGGGCTATTAATGTTGTGGCACAAAAAGGGTCCCTACAGTTTTATGTCGACTTTGAACAGCGATTTTGTTTTAATGGGAAGCTGTTTTTCATTTTCAAGTTTTGAGCACTTCTTATCATTACACCACAGCGGACCATGGTACGAGACCTATATTCATATACATTTTTTGGATTTTGGTATCGATTTTTGGAATATCGAGTCTTTTTATTCCGATATTAATGAATACCCGATATTTTAAAAGCGATACTTTAAATGAGTACCATATCGGTACTTTCTGTTCGATATCGTCAGAGAACGTTTAAAACTCCGCTCCCATCAACACACAAATTATTCAATTTCTGCGAATCGGCACCAGATTGGCACGTGCGCGAAAATATTAACCCTACGTTCACCAAACATTTAGATTTTCGCATAAGTTTGCATTTAATAAAGCAATACTCGTACATTTTGTATGGTGAATAATATTAATTAATTTAAAATTCTGCATGTAACCATGTTCTCGACGATACATGTAACTTTCATAAAGATTAAACATAAAAATTGTGCTTCATTAACAGTTGCAACCAGCTGAAAGCAAAAAAACTATGTCCGCTAAAAGGGTTAAAAACCAACTGGAATTGACATTTTTTACACGCATACATGCATACATTCATATACACATGTACAGTGGAGTAGCACTAACTTGGACATTGCATTGCTTGTACTTTGATGTGTTTGAATCTTTTTATGGTACTGAAGATTTGGTTACGGATGAAAAAAATTTAAAATAATCTGTGGATATATATAAATATATTTTTATAAACTCTTAGAGGTATAGAAATTTTCAATATTAAAAAATAAATAAAATAATTTTTTTGTATATATGTAAATTTTGTTCAAGGCACATTGACCCACCTGTACAAAAATTGTGGCGCGGCATGGACAAAAATTTTACAATTTCGGACCGAAAAATATGAAAACGAGCTAAGTTGCCACGTTACATCTGTGAACTTCCGATAAAACCACATATGTTTGTGATTTTACAAGTTTTGATTTTATTAAAAAAAAAATAATGTATTTTGCTGCAGAAAACATACACTTTTATTTAATGTTTATTAAAATGACACTTTAAAATACTAGTTAATGATTGAAATATTGGTATGGAACAGAGAAATAGAGTGTTTTGTCAAAAATTACCAAAAATTACCAAAAATTGCCAAGATTCGAGATAACTTATTTTACTGGATATAGAGAAATAGTTGCCACTTTTCACTTGGCTGGCCGAGATTTCTTCATTTTAAGATTTTAGAATTTTTGTGTCGGATTGACAAAGTTGCGCTTGTTGGTGATGAATTTGCGGGGAGATGTGCTGCGGTTGTTTTTATGAATGAATTTACTTGGCCTTGAGAAATATGCAAATGCGTTTATGAATGAAATAGTTATTGTTGTATTTGAGTATACGTGTAATTATGTGCATATATATGTATGTATGCTGCCGTGATTTGTACATATGTACATTTATATGCATGTTCGTAGTTTTTTTGGCAGTAATATGCACATACATATATATGCATGCAAAAACGTTATCAATTAATGGAGCATGTACATACGTATGCGTAGAAAATGCATTTTCATTTGACTCCAAAACTATTGGGGCATATTAGTAGACGAAATAAAGTCGACTCTTAAGTTAAAGTTTGTCAGCCCCAAATAAGAAGAAAGTTAGTATGTATGTACATACATATATGTAATATTATGTGCATGTGCAAGAACGTTATCAATAAATGATTTTGGAGTATGTGTATGGGGTACATATTTACATATGTAAGTACATACATACATACATTCAGCTGCCATCAACAAATTATGTTTATTTATTTTTAATGATTTTCATTTAAAATATAATTCAATCTGGAACAGAAACCACAATAATAAAAGTTTAAAAGCTTGCACAAATTGCAAAAAAATGAATCAACCTTCAAGAAATGGTCATCCAAATTTTTTATTTGAATATTTAATATATTTTCGGGTATGCAGTATTGTAGTCCATTCAATTATATTATAAGAAAGTGCAAGTTTCAAGTTGTTAAAAATTACCGTTGATTTTTTAGATTTTTTTTTTGGGGTGTTGCTGTTTATTTTTCATACAAAAAAAAATTGGTTCATGTGTTATATGGAAGAAAATGCGAACACCCTCCACAAAAAAAAAATCTAAGAAATCAACGGTAATTTTTAACGACTAGAAGCTTGGACTTTAGTGTACTTGATTGAATGGACTACAAAGCTGCATACCCGAAAATTTTCTAAATATTCTAACTAAAAATTTTTAAATTTTTATAACAATTTTTTGAAGTTTGATTAATTATTTTGCAAATTGTGCAAGCTTTTAAACTTTTATTATTGTGGTTTCTGTTATAGATTGAATTATATTTTAAAGGAAATTATTAAAAATAAATAAATAAACATAATTTGCAAACAATATCATTTTGAATTTCGTTGCTAATTAGTTGATCGCATCTGTATGTACTACAAGTATCCATATGCGCATGCCTGGGAAATGGATTTGCATTTGACTCCAGAACTATTATTTACAAATAATATCTACGAGTATTGCAGTAAAAGTCAAAAACAACTTTGAAGTTAACAAGTGCATTGCTTTGTAAATTTTTTTGTTAATGCGTCCATCTTTAAAGTGAGTTTGTGAAAAAACTAAGGCAGTTAGAAAACTGGGATTTGTTGCATTGAAAATAGTGTAGCAACTACAATAAGAATCGTTAAAAAAAAAAAACGATTTTTGCGACCCAAATGCCGACGGCAAATCACCAATGAGTTTGCATATTTGCATAGCTTTCACATATTTATTAGATAACAAATCTACGTTTTGGAGTTAAAGCATTCCCTGGCATATGTTTTAGTAAATTAATTTTCATTAATTTAACCAAGAATTTTAATCTTTTTTTTTATTAAATCAATGCCGCGAAAAAGAAAATCCAAACCAAAATACTTAACATTGATACAAATTAACAAAATTGTATCTCCGCTCAGCTCTGTTAACTTGCCGCTCAGATCTGTTAATTTTCCGCTCTCAATTTTCGATTCGAGTGGTGAGCTTCCAGAGCGATTTTGGTAGTGTTTGACAATTCACACGGCTATCCGTAATTGCTGCTTCTCTGTTTTAAACGTTCTCTGGACATTATTGATACGTTTTTTGAGATAGAGCGTTTTCGAGCTGGCTGCCGAGATAGGTCGATCTTCCACTCAGCAGTCGATATAAAGGTGCCTCGATGCATCGACTATTTATACATCGAGTGGAACATTTTCGATGCATCGATGTTTTATCGACATTCCCACTATCAGCTGATTCATATTTTCTAATAGGCTTCAATTTGACGTTTGTTTTCTCGTGTTTTTTACTACATACACGGAATTAGCCAAAAAACGAATGTTATTGCGTGAACTTATCTGATATAAAAACGTTTTATTAAAAAACTCTGTTGCCATGGATAGTTTGGGTGATGAATGCACGGAGTTAAAGAAACAATACGACGCCTGCTTCAATAATTGGTTTTCAGAGCATTTTCTAAAGGGCCACCATGATGATTCTCTGTGCGCACCGATCTTTAAAGTCTATCAAGATTGTGTGAAGGTCAGTGGTTATCTATATGTACATGCAAAACAAATTACAAATATATGAACATTTTTCCTGCAGCGTGCGATGCGTGAACAAAAGATTGAGCTACGCGAAATCGATTCCGAAATCAACACCGGCGAGCACAGCCAAGACCAGCAGCAGCAGCAGCAGCAAAAACCTGATCATACAAAAAGTTGACCGATATTGAATAGTGATCTCTCCACTACCACTACAACATCAGCAGCATGTGCATCATCTGCCAGAGGATTTCCGCACTGGTTGGATGGTTATGAACATGCTACCAAGAAAGGATCATGCAAGCGTGACAATTCTGTATCGTAAAAGCTTTTACTAGTTTATCCTGTACTACAGGACCTGTAGCGATTATCCTATATGTACAAAAAGCTAGACATTCTTTAATTCAATACGCAGCTGCGCGTAGCTCAGTACACTTAGCTAAAGTTAGTAGATAAAGATTTTCGATTTCTGGTCAAATATATTTGTATTTATAGTTTACACTTAAGTATTAAATAAAGTAATTTTTCGTTGTTAAAACATTTTAATAATTTACTTAAATTTTACTTCTGCCACCCCCATAAAGGTCAATTCCTCAAGGTACTTGTTCCGTTTCGCACAGTTACGCTCATTATGTCCCTTACGTTGGCACAACAAGCAGGTGATTATCTTCTCAAATCGGTCAGCAAAAGATTTCACTTTACAGTGCTTTCGCCACTCTTCACACCTGTTTTCTGTATGTCCTTTCTGCAAACAGATCCAACAGTGCTGATTCGCTTGATACATCCCACATTCGTGTTCCTCAGACTGTGTACAGCGCCTACAATTATTACAATGCACATAATTGGGTTTGACACAGCAGCCGCAAAGGTCGCAATGTCGATAGGTGCTGCCGTTCTTCGATGGACAGTATGCACATTTGAAACAGTGACGGTTTTCTAAGGCAGTGTAGCGTTGGCATAGGGCACAATATTTGTATTCCTCTTCAACAGGCAAGTGTAGTAGCTCCAATGGCACATTTGTGAAGACACGCACTGGTGAACCAAGCTTACGACTCCTATCGCCAATATCAGTGTATGAACTGTGATTGGTGTAGTTAACTTTGTAGTCACACATTCGCAATTGGGGCATTTCTTGTTGTATATAGTGTTCGGAATAGTATGGAAAAATCCAAAATATAGGCAGCGGTTGATGTGGCAGGTGATTGATTTTATTATAAAGACGTGTAAGGTGGCGCAAGGTGGCGGCTATAAGTTCAGTGCGGCAGCCAAAAGGAGGATCAGTTAATACTAGTAGCTTCTGCTCACTGGAAAATGAGAAAATAAGTTAAAAAAATTCTTATATCATAAAAATTAAAAAATGCTTGTGGATATACTCACGGTGCGCAATTTAAAAACTTCTCAAAATACAGACGCTGGTTGTGATCGAAAAAGTGATTGTTACACATATTATACCAGGCAAAATTGTCATCCTCATAGAAGTAAAACATACGATAATCAAAATCCAGGAGGAAACTTTGCACGTTGGTAGAGTTACTCCGCAGATAGGCATGCAAACGCGGCGCGCCCATGCAGACCACCTTACTATAATTTAATAAAAAAAAAGAATTATCCATATCTAGTAACGCAGTCTTAGAAAATCATATTCACCTTATGCCCAAATCCTGAAAACATTTCGAGAAAAACTTTAACGCTTTGTCATCAAAAAAGTACTGCGCCTGTGCCTTATCATTGTCAAGTGGCCTTAGCAAACGTGTTGGGTCGCAAAGCATTTCGTTTGTTAAATTCCAAACTATTTCATGACCCGTGTGCCCTGACTGTTCTTCAGATACCAGTGGCACATTACAGCAGAGGCAGAAGTGACGTCCGCCACCGTCAGTACACACCAATAGCTGTTCAATAAATGTATATGGATGCTCTGCAGCAATACCAACAATCGTGCAATGAAAACTTACCTTTTGTTTATGTCCTTTATATTGTTCGATGATATCGTCTAAACCATAACGCTTTGCCAATTTTTGGGGTGTTAATTGTTCCGCCGGCAGATGATAACTGCACAAACTTTTATCACGATGCGCTGCACAGGCATAATATGCGTACGTTTGTTCATCCTCACTTATCGTTGGAGCTTGAAACAACAATGTAGGTCCATGCGGGCAGTATGGATGTGGCTCGCCATCCTCATCGGGGTAAATGATTTGTAACTTGTTCCTGCTTTCCATCCTAAAATGTATTCTAGTGGGCTTTACTAACCCACTAAATTAAAACTTTTATTGATTATTTATTTCAAAAAGTTGATGCTCTACAATCCTCTTGATTAAATTCCAAACTTAAATAGCGCGCTTTGAACAGCTTCAGTTGTAGGCGTGTGACAGCTAATCAGCTGATCAATTTAACCCTTTCGAATTGTTAACGATTGTCAGTAGCACATCACATCGTATCTGGTAAATCAAATCATGATTATAAAAAGTCAGTTCGCGTTTCTACTTCGAGAGTGATTGGACGTGCCGAATTGATTGTGTTTTATTTTTGCTATAAAGGAATAACTACCGTTAGAGCTCCGGTGAATTGCCATTAAGTGCAGTTAGATTTTCTATCTACTTGTGTGCAAATTTGCAGCATAAACCAGCAGATTATCAAGTATTGTGAGTATTTTGTCAATTTTTCATACCATTTTTGTATTTTTAATTTAGTATTGAGTAAATTTCGGGAAAAAAAGTGAAGCCTAGGGCTACAAAAAAGACTAAAGCCGGAATGGCGTCGCCGACCAGAAAGTCGGTGGCGGCATCGGCTAACGACTTTGAATCTTTCACATCGACAATGAACTTAAATAAAAAGTGCAAATTAGATAAAAAAGCCAATGATCTCAATCTGTGCGAAAAGATTAATGAAAATTTGATTGCCGATGCAATCGAGAATGGGTTAGTGCAGGAGGTTAGAAAAGTTAATACAGAAAATGCTAGTGACAAAATGGAGGTGGAAGCCGTAATAGCTGATGGCGCGAAAATAGGCGTGGGTGCAGATAAGGGTGAGCGCGTTTCACCGTTATACCCGGCAAATTTTTGTGGAACATACTTTGTATTAGTTGATGCAGCAGAGTGCAAGGAATTGAACGAATTAAAGGTTAGGAACGGATTGGCTTTAAGAAGCCGAATTAGGGACCTCAATTTTAATGACATTGATCTCATCTATGCGATCGGCAAAACTTTATATAAAGTGACCTTTAAGTCTGCAAATGCAGCAAACTCCTTCTTAATCAAAAGCGATCTTAAAAAGCGTGGACTTAGACCCTTTATCCCAAATACGGCCTTTGAGTCGTATGGTGTGGTAAGGGGTGTGCCCTTTGACTATGATGTAGATGACATCAAAAAATATGCAATTTCTAGTGTGCCAATTTCCTCAGTGCATCGTTTTACACGCAGGAAAACAAATGCTGAGAAAGAACGTTTTGTACCTACTACTACAATCAAAATAGGATTCTTA
>NW_016162319.1:40918-43932 GCF_001687245.7 Rhagoletis zephyria | reverse complement strand
AGAAAACAATTCGTTAGCATTGTAACGGCGTAATTTTCAAATTTTTCTGGCAATTACTTAATGTTTTATTATATTTAATGTCACGCCCGTCACAAAATACACAAAATATTTACTTTTTGAGGAAATTACATCTTGGACAGTGTAAAAAAAGCTGACGAAAGTAACGCTATGACACAGAGAAATATGTGCGAATTGCTTTTAAGTATTTATATACTTTTATTTTCGAAAAAAGAACCGATTATGTTGGTCACGCCCGTTATATGTCACACCCGTCACAATTTAAAGTTTGACAAACTTCAATAAATTCGGCCAGGGACTGCTACCGTTACTTATCTGCTCATCTGAAATGTGTCATATATCTGTTTGTGATTAGCGATGATAAAGCTAATCATAAAGATATGTTGCTCGAGCGATGGGAAAACTTAAGCTATGCTGTCACGGATAAAAAGAAACCATTACTTCGCTTGTCAGGGCAAAAACAGTATCTAAAATGGTTTTTACAGGTAACAGCCTTGGTTTGACAGGTAACAGCTTCATACTATTTAAAAATAAGGTACTTCACAATTACTCAAGCATACAATGGAGATGAAGAGTCCGATCAAGGATTATCCCGTCTTTAGGTGGCAGAATCTTGTACGTGTTCGTAAAATCCGATTTTTTGAGAAATAAGGCTAGTTTAGTTGTCTAATAATGTGTATTTATGTATTCATGATCAACTTGTCACACCCGTCACAAAGTCAAGTCACACCCGTCACAGTTGAATTTGGAACATATAATCTATAATTTCCAATAGAGGTAAGCAACTTTGGCGTAAATGTTGAGAATGTTTATTTAACTATACAACGAACTATTTAAAACCATAAGCAGAAGACATAATTAGCAGAAAAACTCCGATGCAAGTAAGTAGTACCTAATTTGGTTTGCGTACTCGTCACACCCGTCACAGTGACTAAAATTCAGATAACTCGTTTTCATTAAATGGTTTTTGAAATTTTTTAAAGAATTTTGTATTACAGTTTAAGAATTAAGCCTTAAAATGGAATAGGCCTAAAGTGTTTTTCTCAATTGTAGAAACTTTACAGTTTTTGTTACTCAAAAACTAGCATGGGAATCGGACCAACAGCATTTGATTAAGCTGGTCAAATTATTACAAAGCATCAAAGAATTTGTAAAAGTTGGTTACCATTTCTTTTTTATCTGAACTTTTAATTGAGTTGAAATGTCACATCCGCCACCGTGGAATAAGCCTAAAGTATTTTTCTCAATTGTAGAAACTTTACAGTTTTTGTTACTGAAAAACTACCATGGGAATCGGGCCAACAGCATTTGATTAAGCTGGTCAAATTATTACAAAGCATCAAAGAATTTTTAAAAGTTGGTTACCATTTTTTTATCTGAACTTTTAATTTCGCGTTTTCAGGTGTAATTTCTTGAAAAAAAAGAAAGAAATAAAAACAAATTTTCCAAAGTTAATGGTGCTGGAAGGTATGGGAGGAGTTTATTATTTTTACTATATATATATATATATGTGTATGTATGTACATTAGACCACGTAAAAAAAAAATCCTGCAATACGAAGGGAATAAGACCCTAATTTTATCATTTGGTATAGTAATGATCCTCCGTGAATTTCCCCACTCTAGGACAATTCTAAGTGGTCCCGCGTCGAACCTTTCGTTTTCCCAAAGGAATTACACGTAAGAAAATGCATTATTTCCTTTTCAGGTCAATATAAGTTTCTGGGATTAATGAAAACATTCGAAACTCTAAGAGTACATTGATTACATGCCATTTAAGTATTTTACAGGCTCAGATTGGGATCGACGCGGGACCGCTTACAATTGTCCTAGAGAGTGGAGATTTGTGGAGGAATATTAGTATACCAAATGGTAAAATTTGAGTCTTATTATTGTGAGCGAAACCAAAAAAAAATAATCATTTTATGTACTTGTTTAATTTTGAACCTTAAATTCACAACCTCAAATCGATATAAATGGGTACCAACTTTTACAAATGCTTTGGTATTTATTCATATTTTGACATTTTGCAATGAATGCAATTGGTCTCATTCCCATCACTTATTGAGTGTTGCACCGTGTTATTATACACATCAAACTCTCTAGATTTTAAGCAACTACAGTACTGGTATGCTAATCTAATCCTTGAGAACGAAGCACAGCTGGCCTGGTTTAGATGAAGATTTAAAATCCATATGTAAACACATATGTACATACATACATATACATACACATATGTACATACACTAACATGTGCCACAATCAAAAGCAAATAAAAATACCTGTGCATATTGCAGAATAGAATAATGTCGACATTAAGTACTTAAGGGATTATCTTTTGTGAATCCACATCTAATAAGATCTTCAAATAAATAGAATCTAACCCTTTTCAAAGCAAATTAAATATTCAATAGAGCGACAAGCAAATGTAAACATTATAGCATTATCAAATGACTTAATTTAAGAAAAAATCTCTAAAAGGTTTAATTTGTAAGCATTTGCAGTTTGTTATTATGCGGCATTCTACTACTGAATATCGAAAGGATAATGAATCACGCTCAGATGGAAAAGATCGAATTACGAAGTTTCTGAAAAAGACAAAGGACATTTTCATTTATTTTTGAAGATAGGCGTCGTACAGACAGTGTATGACAATGCCAAGAAAAGAATAAGCAAAAATGGAATCTCATTTGTCTGCGCTCTGAATTTGGCAAATAGGAAATCTGATAAGGATTTGAGTGCGACGACTGGACGACCTAATGATCGCCGAGCGACAGCAAGAGAGAGATCGGTTTGCGTTCTTTGTTTACGGCATGTATGTGGGCTGGTTTGTATATACATACATATGTACATATTTTTATATGCATATATGGATCTGTATATATGTAGATGCATACTTCCATATGAGTGCGGCCACGTAAAGATTACCTCGAAAATGTAGCCAAGTACCGGATTAAAAAAAAGTTTATTATTGTAAAGTAATTGTAATACTTATGT
>NW_016162319.1:28141-35835 GCF_001687245.7 Rhagoletis zephyria | reverse complement strand
TTGTTTCGCGAAAATATTGGTTTCTTTGTGTGTAAATTGACTGCCACACGATGTTCCAGTTGAGAAAATGATCATCACAATCTATCAATATGTAAAATTGCTGTTTTTAAGTAAGAATTCAATATAAATGAGATTTTAGAGACTGTTTCAATTGAACTAGCTCGTCAAGCACGAAAGTGTGTCATCGCGATTCCGGGGAAAAACGCTATTAATTATAAAAGAAATTGAAAGGGAAAAGGTTCCAAAAAAAGACATTGCAAGTTTTAAGTGCAAAAAGCGTTGGAAATTAAAAACAATGTACCAAGCACTGAATTTGCTTCACTTATTGTATGTATTAGACATTTTTGTTGAAGAGAAAAAGAGCAGTTTAAAATAAAATAACTGAAAATGTTAAGGAGGAGGATAAAAAAGGTTTTTTTCTTAACAGCGGTCGCCCTCGGCGGGCAATGGTAAACCTCCGAGTGTATTTCTGCAATGAAAAACAACTTCTCATAAAAATAAAATCGCAGTTCGGAGTCACGAATTTTGATACGATACGATACCATATCGATATTTTAGCCATTCGATGCCGATACTTTTTACTCGAAAGTTTTCAAACGATATTTTTTTGGAATCGAGTACCTACATTACAATGTGGTTGTTCACACCTGCCTGGTTATCAGGTTATCTGGTTATGTGGTTATATTTTTTTTCAGCTTACAACAAAAAAATACACTACAGAAAAATAATTTTTAACCCGATAACCAGGTAAGTGTGAACAACCACAATGTTAATGTGGTCGTTTCCAGTGGAAGGTTATAGTACGACATAGATATGCAAAAAATAGAACCGCTAAGTTACGCTGGAGCAAAAATAAAAATATATTCGATATAAAATTCTTGTTTTATTTGCGTTAAAAACTAGTTTAAAAACAATATTAACAAAAAAACGTTCAAAGTAAATTTTAGTAACGTACCGTCACGTCAGGTCAGAACTTCGGTGATAAAAAAAGCAGGAAAAATTTTTACATTTCGGAACTTGGAAAATTAACCTTAAATATTTAAAATATTACTACACAAAATTTTGTACAAGAAGACTTGCCCAATTTACAGAATTTTAAAATTTTGACGTTTTCAATTTATTTTTTAACATTTCGTCACGCCACGATATCAAAAAGAATTTAATAAAAGACAATTAGTTTTAATGTAATGTACATTATTTAACCGACTTCACAAAAAGGAGAAGTTTATCAATTCGCCAGAATATTTTTTTTTTGTGTTATGTATGTTACCGTATAACTTTGGACCACGTTAACCGATTGCTATAATTATTTTTTTTTTAAGGAAAGGTGTTACCTCACAGGTGGTCCCATACTAATTTGGTTTAAATCCGATTATTGGATCATGAAAAAATTAACAATAATCTTAAATTTTTATATGAGAATTGAAGTCGGTTTTGTTTTTTTGCTTAAAAATTACTTGTTTATATTACTTGTTAGTTTCCAAACGTCTCACAGAGGCGTATTTGCGTACTAAAATCGGTAAAAATTATTTTGTGTTTTTCTAGTCAGTAATTAAATAAAACATGAAACTTAATCATAATTAAATATTTATAGGATAAAAATTACTAATTACACTTATCTTAGGATCATTATCGTAAAATATTTAGTTATTTATATTCAGTTACCATAAGTCCACAAAAAACTTTTTCAGAAAAAGACAAGAACGGAATTCGTTTTGCTAGAACATATTTAGGTCAACGAGTTCGGATATGCACTTCGTCCTTTTAGACCGGCTCTTGATTGCGAATAACTGCGAATTGTGCAACAATTTTCGTTACTACCGCTTTGATCCTCTTTCAATTTCAATTAAATAAATAACTTAAAAATAATAAAAGGAATGCTTCTAAGGACACAATCACCCTCGCCGAAGCCGATTAGAGGGCATTATTGTCCAGTCTCATAGTCCTTCAAAGGATTTCCCGAGGACTTTAAAAATATAGGGTATGCAACTCAGTAAACTTGGGTACCCAGCTTCGATTAAAGCTGTTGACTCTCGAATACACTTTTAAGCCTTCGTTTTCTTATATTTTTAAGTTATTTTTACAGATAAAACTAGCGATGGATCGGGGTTTTCAATCGTTACGTAATTTTTACCAAATTAAAGGTCAGACTTATACCTGTTAACAATGCGACTCTCCTTATAACTATACATTGAACTTTTCTGTAAATAAAATTCAAAATTACAATTTTACGACTCATCGTGTTTCGTCCTTCGCAGATCCATGCGCATGCGAGCAAATTGGTTTTGCGTTAATTTCTCAAAGATAACTGTAGTTACATATATTTCAAGGAACCAAACTTTGATAAACCTTGACAAGTAAACAAAAATACCAATATTTTAAAATACTTTTCAACAAAAATATCAAAATATACCGAATTTAAATTTTCTAAAAGAAGGCCATATTAAAAGCAAATTACTTAAATTTAGTCTTAAGTGATAGAAATGGCCTTCTTCTTTAATGTTTAAAAAGGTTTTTCTTGAAATAGGTCTTCACTAAAACACAATTACCGAAGAAACAAGTAGAACGACTGAGAGCGTGGAGAAAAAAAAACTATCACAACATTGATTGTTTTCAGGTTGACATATGTCAAAGGGAAAGCAGCGGAGGGAGTTTTTATGGCCACCATTCAATAGATCAGTAATTTAGCCTTAGAAATAGTATATTTTACTGAACTTTAGCAACCACTGGTAAATCTGACTTTTGATCGGGTTTTCTGCATACAATTTACAATTTTAAATTATTCTGCCTTATCCTGAGTTTCGCCCGAAAAAAATTCACCCGAAAATTTTTATTCCGCTCATAGTAAATACATGGAAACCAAAAGCGAAAAGTGAACCGGTTCAGGGAAAATGACACTCATGATAAGGCTGATTAATTTTTACAATTATTTTCAACACGGTTCAGCTCACCAGTGACGTCGATTTGAGAAGAGATATTATGAGTTGTTTTATGATTCGCTTGGGTAGTTGGCAACTCTTTCGTTAGATACGCCAATATTTGTAAGTATGTATGCACATTTGTATAAATTCATATTGTAGATAANACTGAGAGCGTGGAGAAAAAAAAACTATCACAACATTGATTGTTTTCAGGTTGACATATGTCAAAGGGAAAGCAGCGGAGGGAGTTTTTATGGCCACCATTCAATAGATCAGTAATTTAGCCTTAGAAATAGTATATTTTACTGAACTTTAGCAACCACTGGTAAATCTGACTTTTGATCGGGTTTTCTGCATACAATTTACAATTTTAAATTATTCTGCCTTATCCTGAGTTTCGCCCGAAAAAAATTCACCCGAAAATTTTTATTCCGCTCATAGTAAATACATGGAAACCAAAAGCGAAAAGTGAACCGGTTCAGGGAAAATGACACTCATGATAAGGCTGATTAATTTTTACAATTATTTTCAACACGGTTCAGCTCACCAGTGACGTCGATTTGAGAAGAGATATTATGAGTTGTTTTATGATTCGCTTGGGTAGTTGGCAACTCTTTCCTTAGATACGCCAATATTTGTAAGTATGTATGCACATTTGTATAAATTCATATTGTAGATATTTATGTACATAACTGTACATTAGACTGCATCACTCCCCATATAAAAAAAAATCGGTACTATTTTTCCATTGGAATTATAAAATCTATAATATTTTAATACGTCCACCTAAATATTTCAAAAAAATATTAAGATTTAAGTGAGCTGGACCGATTTGAAAATACCTCCAAAAATGGAGTTTTTTATGAATAAAAATAGTTTCTTAAAAATTCTTTTTAAAAAAATCCCCTCAAATTACAAAACGGTTTAAGCTTAAAAAATCTTCTGATTTAGACTTCAGAGGTGTCGGTGGAAAGGTATTTTCTCATTTTTTTATTTCTTTGCTAATAAACTCATTCAAAGGATGAAAGAGAAAGGTAGGATGAACGAACGTCATTCAAAGTTGAATTAAGATGTGTTGGTATTTGAAAAAAAGGGAAAAAAGGGATTTTTTTTGGACAGAAATAAAAACAGTGTAAAAATAGGCTGACTTCCAAAACGTCAATTGCTTTGCATACGTACAAAGTATGATGTTCCATAACGCCGAACTACCAAATGTTGAGGATATATACTTTTCCAAAACGCATCCGAAAATTTATCGAAACGCATCGCTAGCGCAATCAGCGCATCAGAAACAAAGTTGATGCTTCGTTTGTTATTGGTTACCATTGGTGTTTTAAAAATGGAAAATTCAGAAAAATTGTTCATTTCTATATTGAGTATTTAAAATATGCAATGTATATGGTTGCAATGTGTCGCAACTCTGCATATACAAACAGTTTGAATACCGCAGTATAAGAGTTTCCAAAAAATGTATTGATACGTTTTGGAAGTCAGCCATACCTTTCTACTGAGATCCCATAAGTCTAAATCAGAATAGTTTTGGCCCAGTTATTCCAGTTTTTCGTAAATCAATCTTTGAAAAAAGTAAAAAAACAGCAACAAAAATCTCATTCTTACGATTCCGTTGAAAAGATTTTTAAATATTTTTATGCAGATTTTTTAAGCTTAATCTGGTTTGTTATCTGAGGGGACTTTTTTCAAAAAGCTCTTTACGAAACTATTTTTATTCATAAAAAACTCCATTTTTGGAGGTATTTTCAAATCGGTCCAGCTCACTTAAATCTTAATATTTTTCCCAAATATTTTGGTGAACGTCTTAGAACATAATAAATTTTGTAATCCCGGCGGAAAAACCGCAACTTTTTTTGGTGATGCAGTCTACTGTACATACATACATACATTGCAGTCAGTTCAGTATTATGTAATTTTTTTATTTCAGTTAATCAGCTTTAATGTTCTTTACTACTGTTATGGGATCTTCGGCCTGTGAAAAAGCGGGTCTTAAAATCATTTTGAATTCTGACCCAAATGTCTGTCTATTACTGGCATGCATATTTTTCAATTTCTACTATTTGGTTTCGCTTTAGACTATTTTGAACTGAAAAATAATCGGCCAATGATTTTATTAATGTTCGCTACTGCTTTGTTATACATCAGTTTCGGTTGTTACATCACTGCATCTACTGACTCTGTAAAATATGTAAGAAGTTAATGAGATTTAATAAATCTTAACCCTTCTTCGAAGGTATAAAATAATTAGGCGCTGTACAACAATGCGGTTGCGTTTTTAATGTCGTTTGTGCACATACCACATGTGGTATTAAGCTTATGGCCGCTTTATGTGGGTTCCATTCGGCTTGAAACTACTTAGTCAAAGAAAATCAGAGTTATAATAAAGCATTCAAGGATTCAATAATTTGTCTAATTATGTATGCACATTTGTACATATACACATAAATATGTGCTGTCTTTATTGGATTATAAAGAATTAAGAATTCTTGAAAGCTAAAATGACACATTACTCGGATGCTCAGTGGTAAATTTGACAAATTAAGCAGTTTGGTTAAAATTTGTTTGAATGCTTTTTCCAAAAATTTTATGGAGAATGAATTCAGCTCAATAAAAAAATGTCCAAACAACCCACAGTTGTTCGGATCCCAAATCTAGCTGGACGAAACTATTTAAACAAATACTCTTTAATGGATTTTTAACCACTTATTATCTAGGGGATATTTGGGTCGCTGAGTATGAATCTGAAGTTCCTTACCAAAAATTCAAAATGGCGGATGCAATATGGCAGACGAAAATTTTAAAGAACTAATAGACTTCTATGAAGCTGGGTATCTGGGCGCTTCTGCTCCGCTGATTATGAAAATAAAGACATTTACCAAAAATCAAAATTGGCGAATCCAATATGGCGGATGAAAAATCTACACTATTTATAGATTTCTATGAAACTGGCTATATAAGAGGTTTATGGGTCGCTGAATGAATACAAATTCAAAGTAATTTACCAACAAATAAAAATGATGAATCCAATCTGGCAGAAGAAAAACTAAAAAAATGTCAACCCTTCATTTATGAAAATTTTTTGTTGGAATATTGTACCTTTGGCGACTACAAATTTGTTAAAACTGTAGTAGTGTTTCTGTAGAAAACTAGTTATTTAAAAGTTATTTCTGAACATATATCTATTTCGCATTATATTAGGATTTGTATTTAATTTTCAACTCATAATAACAATGTATTAATACTTTTTAAAATAATTGAATAGAACAAATGATTTTCTAATAAATATGTATCATAATTATGCAACACCCACATTTTGGCTAGTTTTGACTATCTATTTTACTATTATTTGACTTTAGTTATTTAAAAAAAAAAAAAAACAGTTCGTTCTTTAACAAAAACCGTATAAATCAAAGTATCAAAGTTTGTGCAATATTTAAAAACCCAACAAAGTTTCTTAAAACATTCGATGTTTATAATTACATTTCTTAGAAAGATTTTGAGCATGCAGGTTTGTAGCCCATTCAATTTTAGAATTGAAATTTTAAGTAACTAGGATGGCTACTAGCTGGCTAAAAAGGCGTAGTTCAGCTTCAAAACATAAAATAATTTCCGACAAATCAAAAACATTTTTATTCTCTCCTTGTACCCATTATATCGGTAAAGAACATTAAGTCAGAAAGCCACTTTTCATTCTCCAATTGCGGGTAATGTTCCGATCTCAATTTGCGTATGTGTATATAAAAAGAATAAAATAAAAAAGAAAACACAATGGAAAAAAAGTCCAGCAAAGAAATATGTATTTCTAAAAAGTAAAAAAAGCCAAAATGTTCTAAGCAAAGAGAAAGTAAAACGAGCCGCAGTTTGCTAAGCACAGAGCCGCGTTTGCCCACCGTTTCCATATACAGGGTGTCCCAGAAGTAACCTGCAAACTTAAGGGGAAGGTGGGTGGGGGGTGGTCTCTCTGATAAACAAAAAAATTTCAGGTAAAAGTGTTACCGTTTTTGAAATATTAAAATTTTTTTTAATTAAAAAAAAAATCGTGCCTTTTCATGTATTTTCTTTAACTGCATCTACAAACCAGGCTGTACATAGTAAATTTTTTATGTTAAATACTTCCAGATAGTTGCTTCTCCATACTCAAATGCAATGTAGTTAAAATATATTAAGGAACCATCATAAAATTAGGACTATTTTGGGATTTTTAACTTTTTGATATTTTCTTCCCCAACTTTGACTATCTCTGGTGAAAAAAAATGTACTGAGCTATAACTTTACATTACATCAAAAAATTGCTCATTTAATAAAGAGTTCAGAAAAGTGCCACTCTTACTGTTTCGAAAAGAAAAAAAAAAGTTATAACCGCTTTTGTGGACAAAGGATTGAGACAGAATGTATTTAATAGATTTAAATTTAAGTTGCTCTTGTTACCGACCAATGACATGCTAAATAGTACAAAGGTACATTATTACCTGCTCCTGACATTATTTTATGTTACTTACCGGAATTAGTGAAAGTGGATTTTGTGAAATTGGACCCTTCGAACATTGTGTTATTAATACTATGACAGAGAACACGCTATACATCGCATGAATATGCGAATATTCACCTAATTTATGGTGAAGATTGCTGTAATGCCAGAGCTGCCCAAAGACTCTATGCAGAGCGATACCCCAATAGTTGGCATCCGGGTTGTGAAGTGCTCGCCCGGACCCATACAGAAATTTATGAAGGTAAGAGATGTTTACACCTTTCTTGTTTGCT
>NW_016162319.1:4773-21207 GCF_001687245.7 Rhagoletis zephyria | reverse complement strand
TAACTCAACTCCAGCGCCAACTGGCGGGTTAAATTGTGAAACTAAACTATCCAGAGACTCACTCAAACACACACACACAACTTTTTTGAAATCCCTCCAGCCATTTAGGATTTTACTCACAAACATACCTACAGAAGAATTATATACACATTCAAAGATAAGGAAAAGTCACTTTGCCATGCCCTATTTTCAAAGAGACTACTTTTCTCCATCAGTATGGGATTAATTTCATATATCTCCAAACGAAGTTCCAGTACTGTACCATGAACACTTCCAGAGATATGCAGTATGAAATCCGGCTTGTATGGTAGGTGCCACGCCCCCTGTTCCAATAGCTCCATATTTTCTCAATGGCTAAGCGATTAATTTCATATATCTCCACACCAAGTTCCAGTACTCTACCAAGAAAAATTCTAGAGATATGCAATAAGAAAAATTCGACTTGTATGGGAGGTGCCACGCTGGTATAAAGTTCCAGTACTCTACCATAAACACTTCCAGAGATACTTATTATGAAAAATTCGGTTTATATGGGAGGTGCCACGCTCCATTTTCAAATAGTCCGAAATTTTATTCATGAGTATGCGATAGATTTCTACTCTACCATGAACATTTCCAGAGATATACAGTATGAAAAATTCGGTTTGTATATGAGGTGCCACGCCCCTTTTCCAATAATTACAAATTTTCTCCATGAGTATGTGATTGATTTCATATATTTCCGTACCAAGTTCAAAAATTTCTCCAATTTTTCTGAAGAGTATGCGATTGATTTCATATACGTAGTATCCCCATACCAAGTTCCAGTACTCTAGCATGAATACTTCGGTGTTCGGTGAAAATTCGGTTTATATGGGAGGTACCACGCTCCGTTTTCAAATAGTCCGAATTTTTCCTCATGAGTATGCGATTGATTTCATATATCTCCGCACCCAGTTCCAGTGCTGTACCATGAACACTTCCAGAGAAATGCAGTATGAAAAATTCGTATTGTATGGGAGGGCCCACGCGCTTTTACAATAGCTCCAATTTTTCTCAAGAGTATGCGATTGATTTCATATACATAGTATCCCCATACCAAGTTCCAGTACTCTAGAATGAACACTTCGGTGTTCGGTAAAAATTCGGTTTATATGGGAAGTGCCACGCTCCCTTTTCAAATAGTCCTAATTTTTCCTCATGAGTATGCGATTGATTTCATATATCTCCGCACCCAGTTCCAGTGCTGTACCATGAACACTTCCAGAGATATGCAGTATGAAAAATTCGTATTGTATGGGAGGGCCCACGCGCTTTTACAATAGCTCAAATTTTTCTCAAGAGTATGCGACTGATTTCATATACATAGTACCTCCATACCAAGTTCCAGTACTCTACCATGAACATTTCCAGATATATAAAGTGTGAGGTGCCACGCTCCTTTTCCAATAGCTCCAATTTATCTCCATGAATATGTGACTGGTTTCATATATTTTCGTACCAAGTTTAAAAATTGTACCATGAACGCTTCCACTACTTACTTTAGTTAGGATTAGACATGGTTAGCCAAGGATTAGAGACATGAGCCTCTTAAAAATAATAAGGGATACATTTTTTTTTAATTTTAAGTTGCGTCGTTATTGCATCGGCATGTGAATTCATATATTTCGATAATGAAATAAATTCGAGCATAAATACGATTTTTAGTTACATAGACATATTATTTTTCCTGTTATCAATACATATTTTGAATCTGAGGATAATCGGGCCATAAAGCCGATTTTTAGTAATAACTCGACTCCTACGCCACCTGGCGGCTTGTATTTTTTCAGTGGTATTGTCTTTCCTATTGTCAACACACATCTCAAATATGAGGCGAATCGGACCATAAATACGGGTTTTACTAATAACTCGACTCCAGCGCCACCTAGCGGTTGTTTTAATAGTTATTCTGCTATTCGGATGGTAGACAAATTCAAGAAACAAATATCATAAAAATCGGTCCAGCCGTTCTTGAGTTATAAATGGTGTAACTAACACGACTTTGTTTTATATATATACATATCATTTCCTGCAAACAAAAGCTCACTTCACAAAGCTATGATCGATCAGCTGTTGAAATTGAACCAATTGTCTAGCGTCTTGAAGGAAAAATTGCTACAGTACTTCCCGCTTATAAGCGTTCCCCGCTCTTTAGCGTCGATTTTACGCCACATATAAAAATGGTTCGATTTCCCCGCTTAATTGATCCCTGCTTATATGATTCTCCGTTTAAAAGCACCAGTATTTTAATACAAAAGTATACTTTCATGAGTAAATTTCCTCGGATATAAGCTTAGGGCAAAAATTTCAACGCACCCAACTTTTTGACGATGAAATTTTACAAGAAATATTAAATTCGTCATCAGATTTATCCGTAGATGAAGCCGAAGAAGTAGTATCAGAAAGTTGCCAACTACGAAAGAACAACTTCATGCAATTAACATTTTAAAGAAAATCTTTGAGACAAACAATCTATTTCTGAAAGAACTTCATGCTATGGATTTATTAAGAAACAAAAAGTCAGTCAAAATTAACGGATTTTTTTAGGACAGATATTTAATAACGACATATAATAGCCCTGTTCGCGTAGGTACTATCCAGTAAATCCAGTACTAATTTTAAAGGTTTTTTACTGGAAGTCGTTTTCGTACCCAAAAACTTGCAAGAAACTAGCAAAAGAGGGGAAATTGAGAGAGCAAAAATGACAGCTGAACTTGCAAGTTTTACTGGATTTTTACTGGATAACAGTAACAAAATAATTTTTTGTGGAGCTTTTAGAGTTGCAATTGACAAAATAAACCTTTTTAACCCTCTAGTAGGCAGAACCGCCTCCAGACGGTCGTTAACTAAATACCTTTTTAGTGCACCTATAATAATTTTTTTCTATATTCGTAAGGCACGATCTTTAGACAAACATCGTACCCTTACGGCGAAGTAAATTTTAATCCGTTATGTCAATCCTTTTTATTTTAATCGGCAGTTGAATTACAGATTTTGAAAACGGGGTTAAAATTAATTATTTCTTGCTATTTAGTAATTTCGTAATTAAAGAAACTTTTTCTTTTGAAAAATTTTTTGATATAAAAAAGTTCGATGGATTTCGTTGTTAAAAGCACCGTATTTTAATATAAGTTTTATAATTATGTCACCATTCGAAATGGAGAAAATTGCTTTCGAACACAGACCGTCTACAGACCGGCTTGCCGACATATAAAACCCCAGTTTTGCATTTTTGACCGTCTGCGGACGGCATTGCCGGTTCGTAGGTCAACATTGTGTAAGAGAAAGCTGAAAATATGTGTAAGTATATCGGCGAGCCCGTCTCCAGACGGTCTTGGGTTTTCTCCCCTGTAGGAAAAAGTTACTGTCACAGATCGAAATGGACATCAGTTTTGGATTTCTCGTGCTAAAATCACCCATTCCTGAATTTTTCAACTCATAAAAAAATTGGCCTACTAGAGGGTTAAATATAAAATAAGATGGAAAATACTAGTTTTCTAAGAAAATTACATGGAAAAATAACAAATTAATCAGCTGTTCATAAAACTAGCAGCTTCTTGCTGGTTTTGCGTTTTCGTACTTTCTTGCATATTTCACTCATTGGGAGTAAATATTGGCTTACTCTCTGAAATTTGGTTACTGGAAAGTTACTGGATATTTTTTGCTGGAGAATTCGAAAACACAACTAATGTAGTGCTTTGTTTTGTGATTTAGCTGGGAAAGCTACTTTTTGTTATTAATTCTAAATGTTTTTTGTTTCATAACAACCGAGTGAATTTAATTTTTTTAACTATACATAAATATACTTAATCACCAAAATAAGTACGTATGCATTATACATCTATTTCTAAAAACACTGTTTCAATAATTTATAAAGTGTGTGTCACTGTATTGTTTGAATTCTCATACACATATGCGTGTTTGGCCTCAGAGCGCAAATCCTTTTAGAAGCGTAGAGGACGCTTATAAGCTGGTTTTCGTTAAGGTTTCTACGGTTATAAGCGTCGAAAGTTGTGCATTTTTGACGACGCTTATAAGCGTGTGTGAGTGATTTTTTCTCTATATGAATTAAATTTAACCACAATGTTATGTCCCAAAAAAACGTTTGCAAACCTTGGAATGTACATTTTTATTTAATAAATAATCCGCAGCCCTTTCACAGGTTTCCGTGTTTATTTCTCAAAATACTGCCCTCCGACTAAGCAAATGTTCAACACTTATACTAACATTGCAGGACGAAAAGTAACATAGCATAAAGCTACAATATAAGAAGGCAAAATTTTTCAGTATGAAGACAACCCCATATGTAATTGATCTCTATTTTATATTTAAGTAATACAAACCTTTGTTAACCAAAAAAAAACAAATCATGACTTCACTGGTCTTTCTACTCCTTTATTTAAATAAAACATGGGAATTTTATTTAACCTTTAGCCTTTTTTAGCCGTTATTTTTTTGCCAATTTAGCCGGTCTGCCCAAAATGTTCTGGCAACACTGATTTTTATATGCACACTTATGTTTTTGTTTTCTCTGCTTATCAGTCAATCGCATCCTTTTCTTGTACGTAGTAAACTTCACTTTCCGTAGAGTCCTCCTTCATGACAGTAATGTCTCCATAGTCGTATGCATTGTTTTGTTTGCTTGCAGACTAGTTTGAGTGCCTGAAGAGGAAATCAACTTACATAAGTTAAATTTCAATATTGACATTATTTTGTCTGCTGACTAGCCATTCATATCGAATACTAGCATCAAGCTTAGAGTAATAATGATAATAATAGTAATAAGTAGGGCTCGGAATCTCATGCAAACGCATTTTTTTATTGGACATTTTCAAATGGAAATGGTGAAGCTATTTTTATAAATCATGGAATTTCCTTTGAAATGGAAGTCATGCCGAAAAAACGTCTTTAGTTCTATACACGACATTTCACGCCCCGGTATTCGAGCCACTACACGTATAATCAAGGAGAGATTTGTTTGGCCTAATATCCACAAGGACGTCGCAGTCTGGGAAAAAATGTTCATACCTTGCCAGAAATCAAAAATCCAACGACACAATAAGTCAACACCTTTACGATATGAAATCACTGAAACATGTATCGACCATATCAACGTCGATATCGTCGGCCCGTTACCACCTTCAAACGATTACCGATACCTACTCACGATCGTAGATCGATTCTTTCGTTGGCCAGAAGCGACAACCATTGCCACCACGCTTAGGGAAAAATGGATCGCACGATTCGGTATACCTTCCAGGATAACAACAGACCAGGGCCGGCAGTTCGAAAGCCAACTCTTCAAACAACTCAGTGAGAGGTTAGGCATACGACACCTACGCACTACAGCATACCACGCTTAATCCAATGGATTAGTCGAGCGTTTCCACCGCACCCTAAAAGCTGCTTTAAAAAGCAAAGATCGACTTAACTGGACAATCGAGCTACCCTTGATCATGCTCGGATTTCGCTCAACATTGAAAGAGGATATTCAAGCGACACCAGCAGAGCTAGTCTACGAAAAAAGCCTACGACTACCAGCCGAGTTTTTCACTGAACCGGAACCTCATCTAAACGAAGCAGAGTTTATCAAGGAGTTCAGACGTGTAATGAACAAGATCCGCCCGATACAGACAGCGCATCACGTGACATCAAAGCCATTCGTACAAAAAGAGCTTTGTCTCTGTAACCAAGTATTTGTAAGAAACGACGCTGTCGGGCCACCCTTGCAACAACCATACGACGGACCTTTCGCAGTAATAGAACGCCATCCGAAATATTACACGCTGGATATCCGGAACAAGCCCAAGAAAATATCGATAGACTGGTTGAAAGCAGCATTTACCGACGCAAATAGCGCAGACGACGCGAACGACACTCACGACGAAAACAGCGAACTTCTCCAAGCCGTAATCAGCGACCATCAAGAAAAAACCACAACACGAGCGGGAAGAAAAATTCGTTTTCCTAGCTGTCTGTGTCTATAAATTCACACACAGACTGTAAGGGGGCTGGTTGTGGCGTACTAGTCAGCGGCCTCTTAGAACACCAAGTGGCATCACCCACATTCACTTGGAGATCCGGCAATACCAACACTTAAATGTCAACTTGGCAACCCTGTCTCGTGTCAAGCAACCATTTTGTATCCTTTACTTTTCCCCTTTTCTGTTCATCCTTTTCATAAGACTAGACGCACTTGAATAAAGATTTTAAGTAGATAAAATTAATAAACAAAAATCTAGTCAATCCGAGGTATTATAACAAAAGGAGCTAAAGAGATATGTTTTCCCATAAGTTCCAAGTATCGCGACCTCGGTCCAGATCTGATCATACTAGCTACAAAATATAAAAAAAAAAACATAGATACATATCAGATGATCGTACCTGATCAAATATGCGTATTTTAGTTTTAAACTATGCACCATATACATTGGTGCGAGTTCACCCAAATCAAAGGCCAAAAAAAAAATGATTTTTTTCCTAGGTGTGGATTTAATGTTCAGACCAATGACCTCTTTTGGATNGGAAGAAAAATTCGTTTTCCTAGCTGTCTGTGTCTATAAATTCACACACACTAGTCAGCGGCCTCTTAGAACACCAAGTGGCATCACCCACATTCACTTGGAGATCCGGCAATACCAACACTTAAATATCAACTTGGCAACCCTGTCTCGTGTCAAGCAAACATTTTGTATCCTTTACTTTTTCCCTTTTCTGTTCATCCTTTTCATAAGACTAGACGCACTTGAATAAAGATTTTAAGTAGATAAAATTAATAAACAAAAATCTAGTCAATCCGTGGTATTATAACAAAAGGAGCTAAAGAGATATGTTTTCCCATAAGTTCCAAGTATCGCGACCTCGGTCCAGATCTGATCATACTAGCTACAAAATATAAAAAAAAAAACATAGATACATATCAGATGATCGTACCTGATCAAATATGTGTATTTTAGTTTTAAACTATGCACCATATACATTGGTGCGAGTTCACCCAAATCAAAGGCCAAAAAAAAATAATTTTTTTCCTAGGTGTGGATTTAATATTCAGACCAATGACCTCTTTTGGAAGCTAATCTCTGGTAAATACTTCAATTGAACAAATATCAATACACACGCGTACATAAATAAATAAGGATTAATTATCTTCTGCAACAAAAGATTAGTCAGATACAATCAGATATAAATTGTTACCCCAAGCCATACTAAAGTGGACAATCTAGACCAAACAAAGTTCAAATTGCGGCTGATAAGAAATACAAACCTAAGAATAGGGTGCGTACAAAATTGTGTTACACATTTGACTGTTGTACACAGCGGCATGTACCCACTCTTGATTGATTGATAATTTCATCCAATTTACTGCGGCCACGCGAACTGATATAAAGCATAGCTATCAACGAAACATGCATTTAACCGCACATACATACGTACCTACATATGTACGTATCTATAAGTAGGAGTACAAGAGAAGCAATAAATGCACCTTGCGCCCAATTCCCCACTCGATGCATATTGGCTTTGTTGTTCTTCGCAAACCGGCAAGCGATTGTTCCCAACTATCTGCGAGAGACTTGGCTCAATCAACACAGCTCGTTATGCTGGAAATAAATTTCGTTGAATGTAAATAAAAAGGGGGAAAAAATATGTATGTATGTATATCCAGAATTTAGTTTATCATATAAAACCCAGGTACGCTTTGAATGCAAACATTTACCGATTGTTCACCATATAAACTACGAATGCTGCTTTGTGCTTTCGACAGGCAGACGTGCCCTCCTGTGCAATCATCAATAAAGTCAATCGGAGAAAAAAGAGGGGAAATGCCTCATATAAATCTCGTCTAGCCATTTTAAGGATTAATTGTGGCGCTGGGCCATTGATGTATTACGTTATTTGAAATTTCTGGAATTCCCCGCTTGCAAATTAGATTAGTTTGATTGAAGATTTGACAGTTTTTGATAAATTTTCGAATTTCTTTCCATCTTCGCTGAGCTTTTTTCCCCGACAATGTTGTTAAGCGCAGCTGTTGGGGCGGAACTCATACTTTGAAAATGTTGATATCTACTCGTATTTATTTGATTCTATATCGATCGCCACAGAGAAAATTGGGCTACAACGATATCAACAAACTTTATTATGTACATGTATGTAGGGTTTATTAGCTGATATGTAATAGGAAGGGGAAACCGCTAATAAGTTCACGCTGTGTTCAGGCACAAAAGAAGCCGTAGTAGAAGGGAGTGGTGTTAGGAAAAGAGACACTGACGTCTTTTGAAACGAATTACCAGATAGGTTTCACTGCGGTTCCATTTGAAATTATCAAAAAAATTATATTTTCTTGAGGCTAAGTTGGCAAAACTTTCAGAATTTCTTGTATATGTACGTATGATCTTACTTATAGTAAGCTTTTAGGCGGGATTTCGATAAATACATATTTTTTCGGCACTTCACAAATTGTTTTCCGAATTCAGGAAAAATAAAATGCAGTTCGAAATTTTATATTATCATTGTCTGTTATATCTGACGGAATTCCAATATAGGACCACCTGCTACAGAATATGTAAACAAATTAACAAATATGCAATGTTGAATATAAATTAAATAAATACAAATGCAAAAAAATAAAAATAAATAAAAAATTAACAAAATCTGTTTATTGATATTTTATTTCCAAAAGTAGTTACTTAAAATTTAGTTGACATGCAGAGGTATCCAGGTCTGATTTTTTTGCAGCCATCGCCCCATAAAAGTAGTTAGCTTTTTTCGAACAAAATATACAGTTAATAGTCAGCACTACTGTTCGCGTAAACAGACTAAGGTTATGTATAAGCTAACGTCATTCCCCGTAGGAAATGTTTGCGTAAGGCGATGTCGAAATATTAAAATAATTTTTTTGGAAGTTGGTAGTCCTAACCACCCCGTAAATGGTTGCATAAGTCGTTTTTCAAAATACATATATTTAATGCCTTGTTTATACCGACACATAAAGCGCTTTGATGCAGTTCGCTGTGGTTCAAAACCAATGCTGCCACTATTTTCGAGTAAAAAAATCCAGAGACGGCTAGAAAAAAGCTAAATTAGTAAAAATTTGTGAAGTGGGCCACCATTTTTTTAAAGGTCTAGCTTTTTTGTACAATTATCTGTTCAAGCTTCTCAACACCAAATGATTCATTTGGCTGTGCGAAAGTCCAATTTTGTAAAGGCAGTTTTATATTATTTTTTGTTGCCATTCTTTAGGGAATACTCCAAAATAACAGAAACTTCACTTTGTTTTTGTAAAATAAAGAACATCGTTAGACAGCAATAAACCAAAGTTACACTTTCGAAACGTTATTGACACGTTGTTTGCGCAAGAGGTTTATTTTGTTAGTTTCAAGTGCATTTTTTTGTAAAGTTCAAATATATAAAGGAAAGTTTTAAATGGAAAACAAACCTATAAGTGAGAACCTATGTCCCAATTTAAAAAAGTGACTTTTTATTATTTGGTTGCAAAAAAACTGACTTTGCATAACCTCAAAAATTTTCTGATTTAAATATTTCCATTTATGATTTTATGTAAGCTTTTACAATTTTGTTAACTTTCGGCAAACAAAATGGAAAAAGAAATAGATAAACAAAGATGTAATGAGTTGATTTTATTTTACTTAACCCGCCCTTTTCAAGAAAAACGGTTTTCTGTGGGCTATCATTCTATTACAAAAGGCGAGTAGCTTGAGGTTTTTTTTTTGGTGATAAACTTTTGGGTGATAAGACCCACCTAAATCACCAACATTTTTTGGTAATAAATAGTCCATTTTAATGGTGATAAATAGTGAAAATGGAAGTATGTGATAGCAAAAAAAATAGCAGATTCAATCTGTATAACATTTCATCTCCTGTAGCGTAGCCATGGCAATGTAACAAAGACACTTGCGCCGATTCGCAAATACCACTGATGAGCAGCCTTCGCAAAAAGGCAAATCCTTGAGAGAATTTACGTTTTGCAATTTCGAAATTTTTTACTCAAAGTGAATAGAGCTTTGAACATTCTTTTCACAAATTAGTTTCAAAAACATTGCTATTCTTTTCAGGAAGTTACCAGCGATTTTTGGTAAATGTGTCACAAAGCAGCATTTGCATTCTGAATATAAATAATATCGGTGGAGAATTTGGGAATACTGAGACCCCAAGAGAAAATGAAGTGCTTTATGAAGACTCACTGCTTTAGGAATCTCTCCTCAAGGCATATCAGCGAGACATGTAGTAAATATTTTTATTTTTTTTAATTCAGGAGTTTCGATAATGCCATAATTATTCGCTAGAAGAAACCATTTATGTACATGTGACCATACCTGTTTTATTATGTAGCTTATTTTAGGGGGGAGGGGGCTAGGTATGGTAAGAAAATAACTGGTGTCAAAACCAAGCTAATTGGACAATGTTTTTGAGCACTACTTAAACACATATAATCATCATTTGAACATACAAAACAGCAGAAAAACCTGTTTTACGAAAGCCAAGTCATTTTTTCACATTTCTTTACTGCCTTTATACTTTTTTTAACGTTTGCCATCTTTTTACATTAAAATAATGTAATATTTTAGCTGCTATTAATATCGCACAGAAAAAGTAATAATTTGACCTAATGTGCAACGGTAAAAGAAAAATACAAGTTTCACAACTTTTCGAAATCTGAATTATTTTGGAAATTATGGCTATTAACGTTTTTCAAAATTGTTTAGATTTTAATTGTTTTCTCGTGACCGGTAATACCGAAAAATGCAACCTTCTCTTTGCCCTCTATGCACAAACACCAAGAAGAGGGCGAGGACAAGGCAACATTTTTGTAGAAACGAAAACGTCATTAAATAGTAAAGAACGATGGCGATTTCTTCCCATTTTTTATTTTTTATTTGGTCATAATTTTTTTTTTATAAAAGTTGTTAATTTTTTTTTAAATATTTCTGACATCTTAATGGCTTTAAAATCGAGTTTTGGGCTAATATTGTTGTACATTCTATTATCAATTATTTGCAGAAAGTAAATTTTGCCGGAATGCATCGAGACCAAAGTTATTCACTCTTTTCTCTTGACGCCCAATGTATTTTGTATGGAAAACGATGAAATGCGCTGGACTCTCTGTCAATCGATACTTGCTGAAAAACTCATACGAGGTAAATATCTACGGCAAACGTTCTTTCCAAAATAATTCGAATTTCGAAAAAATTTCAAACTTGTATTTTTCTTTTGTCGTTGTGAAGCATAAACAGATAATTGCACAAAGAAAGCTCGACCTTCGAAAAATGGTGGCCCACTTCACAAATGAGGCATTTTATGTAACCGCGGCCACCTCTGTTCGCGACCTCTAAGGATTTGGATGAAAGTTGAAGAGATTGAAGGTCTAGGTGACATGAATATACGTGCAGCATGTGACATGAATATACGTGCAGCATATTTGTCGATATGACGCAGGGTTGCATATTTACATGGGACTTAAATTTGAATAAAACGTCATGCATACCTTTCTTTAAAGTGCTGTATCTTGGAAACCTTTTAACGCAACTTAAGGAAAAAAAATTATTTCTTTCGTCTTATTATGGGTTTTAATTATACATTTTTTACATTAATGGGCAACGTATAAAAAACAAAAAAAAATTAGTAAAGATTTTTATTTTTTAATTTTTTTGGTTAAAGCATTTAAAAAAATTTTTATTTTTACATAAAAACATTGTCTATAATGTCAATTCATTACGCCCATTTGGGTACTTAGGCATATGGACTCTAGATCTTCTAACGCTCGAGCAATATGATAAATAGACATTGAAATTTTATGAAATTGTATATTTTTGAAAGAGGAAAGGTATGTAAAAAACAAAAACAATATGAATAATTCATATCAACTTTACTAAAGGGTCTGAAATTACGAAAATCCATTCAAGGAAAAAGCAGAATTGAACTTTGTTGCAAGTTCACATGGGAAATCTGCTTTCGACGGGGTTAGAGGAAATTTTAAGAGCTTTTTTTTTAGCAGCTAGAGCAATTCTTCTACTCCTGACGTTACAACAAATTCGTACACCCTCAGCCATCTACCAATGTAGTAAGAATAATTAAGAGAAAACCAAGGTGCTGTACAACTCCAAGAGTGACAATGAAGTTAAGCAATAGCTTCAAGATAGATTCGCAAAGACACAATATATTCCAGGAACGCATAAATTTCATGCCTTTATGCCCAAAACATCAACAACACTCATTGCAAAAGAATATTCGAGCTCCAATGATAGCTGCAAGGCTAGCTCTTTTATTAAAATAAGAAAAAGGAAAGGTGTGTAAAAAAATAAACCTAATGAATAATAAAATTATAGTTTAAAAAACCCAACAACACGCTTTTATTACAAGTTCCCTAACTTGATGTTATTTAACCTTTGCACGTAGTCATAGTCGAAATAAAATCCACTTTAAGGTTACTTGCAGTTATTTTTTACAGACATCCCATTGGAAAACGCAGCACCTTTTTTCTCTAAATTATTCATACCCTATTGGTAGATGGCTTCGAGTGTACGAATATGTTGTAACGTCAGGAGTTGAAGACTTGCTCTAGCTGCTAGTCTCTTACAATTTCCTCCAATCCCGTCGCAAGCAGATTTCCCATGTGAACTTGCAACAAAGTTCAATTCTGTCATTTCCTTGAAGGGATTTTCGTAATTTCAGACCCTTTAGTAAAGTTATTATGATCAAAAATTTTCAGAAAAATAGCCGAAAACATACCCTTTTCACAACCAATTTCGGTACTTTTGTAGACCCAATCCGCATTTCATCTACTTTTTCCCCGTTTTCGGATTAATTTTCGGATTTTTTGCTGGCTGGGCTGTTCTCGTAACAAGCGCAGCAGCTTCGCGCACCTGTATATCTATATATTAATACGCTACCATAAATTTTGTCCGCCTTCGTTTAGCGATTCTATCGAACCAATTTCAAAACCAAGAACACCATTGGATAGGCATTTTCTCGTAGATGAGCAGAGTTTTTATGATTTCAAAATTGGTTGAAAATTACGGCCAAAACCGTCGTTTAAACATTTCCGTATTTGTGCCTAGATGTTGCTGCAACATGTTCAATTTGACATGTTTCTCATGTTGTTTCACTTCGCGTCTGAAATTAAGCTTTGAAATAAAGATAAATAGAAGATGACAAAATAAATGATAACGATGAAGACAAGAAAGAGATGGCAAAAGTGAAGACCAAGACGAAAATGGAGACAGTGAGAAATACATAAGAGTTAGGGTAACTGAAAGGGTAAACAAATGTATTGTATTTTTGAAGTGAATCTTCTTTAGCCGATTCGTTGGTTGGGAGTAAATGGGCAATGATGCACACGGAAATAGTTGAAACGGAAACAAGTGCTTCTAATATATGTAGTATTAATTTAACGAAAACGTGCTAATAAGGGGTTTAAGGATAAGACTGAGATTAAGACAAATACAGGAAGGAAATTAAAGTTTAGTGCGTACATAGACGAATAAAAGGTTAAAGGTAAAGGTAAAAATAAAAACAAAAACAAATATGCGTAAATATAAGGGATAAAACGACGATCAAGGTTAATTTAAACACTATAAGGTAAAGGTGAAGGAGAATATGTAAAAATAAAGATAAATATTAAGAAAAATATGAGACTGAAGATTGATATTGTTATTGATATAATAATCGATATTGCTATCGATATAATAATCGATATTTTTGTCGATATAATAATGGATATTTCTATCAATACAACCGATATTGCTATTGATAAAATAATCGATAATGTTATAAATATTGTTATCGGTGTAGTAATCGATATTGTTGTCGATATATTTAGCAATAAATACATCGATTTTGCAATCGTTATATTTTGCGATAGATTTATTGATATTTTTATTGGTATATTTATCGACAAAGTTATCGACAGCGTTATCGATTTAATATTCGACACATGACATGTGATCACAATATATGATATCACATCACATTATATCACATGATATGATATGGCATCACATGACATGACATCACGTTATATCACATGATATGATATGGCATCACATGACATGACATCACATGATATGACATCATATTATATGACATCATATGGTATGACATAACTTCACATGATATAACATCATATAACCTGACATCACATGATTTGACATTAAATGTATCGGTTATCATGGTTACTGAAAGCATGCGCATTGTTTTCTTTCAAAATTAAATTGTAAACAACTAATAACAAGCTATGGCTCTGATATTTCAGGCCCCTTAAAAAGCCCGGCCCCGGGGAGGATTCCCCCTTTCTTACCCTCTCGACAGGTCTGGGTAGGGATAGAGATAGAAAACAGATAAAATATAACCTTGAGCTTATAAAATTATATTAACTACCCTGTCCTTTTATTCACAATTTCTAAATAAGTAACGCAAGTTCCACTTCTTCAATGTGGCCCAGATGCACTTTTTTTCGATAGGAATTGAAATATATGCTGCTGTAAATAATTTAGTTATCAAATATTATCAAGTTACCGAAATTTATCGAGTCATAGAAGTTTATAGTTATCGAAATTTATCGAGTTACCCATATTTATTGAGTTATAACAAAGTGTAAAATTATTGAAATTGCCCAATGTTAATTGAGTTGTAGAAATTTATAGACACAGAAAATTAGTTGTCAAAATTTGCGGATAGATATCGAGCTATAAAGATGTATGGGTTAGCGAAATTTGTCAAGTTAATGAAATTTATCAAGTTATCGATATTTTTAATGTTGTGTTAAGGGATTTTAGTGTTCTTGAAATTCATTCATTCATCGACAAACTGGAATGTATTGGTTATATTCCAAGTCCTGTCAACAACATTCAAAGATATAAACAAAATTTTGTTAAAATTTAGTTCGAAAGCAGGAGATTTTTGATGAGCGAATTACTTGAGACTTACACCACTACCGACAAAATTTTAAAGCTATCGACAATTATGTACAGAACTATGGTTTGAAATGAAGCAAGTGTGCGGATATTCGCAGTGGTTGGAAAAACGAAAGTAGCGATGTCTAGGATGAAGCAGGAGGCAGAAAAACGCCACGAGAAGTCACTGTATGATCCGTCGGTATTCCCTGGCGACTACGAAGATTACGCTACTAGATTAAAACCCGTATTGGATGGCGCTGCAAAAATATAATACACCAGCAAGTTTTCTGCGTTAAATGATTTCAGGGTAAAATTATCAAAGCTCCCAATAAACTTAAAGGAATCAATGAAATCATCAAACCAATTTCAGTCCTTACATTAAAGTTAAAGGAGCATAAAGTTTGCAATGGGTCTTCTTATTTTCGTAGACATTTGAAGAGTAAGGGGAAGAGGGGTGCCAAGGTGAAAAATGTTTGGGAACCCTGCCCTAACTAGTGTTCGCCCCACGCTTCGGCGTAAAGGCCAAAATACAATAGCGCAGGGGCAGTGGCAGTGACAGTTTTTAATATCAGCTATTACTGCTAATATTGGCAGTCACTGCCGCAGCAAATACAATACGGCGTTGTCAGTGACAGCTTTTTTTTGACATTCCCGTTTTTTTGTTTACATTTTTGTTGTTGTCTTTTAGGCTTCAGTAACATGAACAGAAGATGGCTGCATTTTATTTATGTCAAATTCAGCATGCGAAGTTTGCTGCGATGAAGGCAGTGGCAGTGAATTTAGAGTTTGGGCTAAACTGAGCAGTACTGCCAGCTGCCACTGCTATATTGTGAGTCGCTTCATTGGACACCACACTTTCTAAACAACAGCTGATTTCGAAAAACTGGCGCTGCCACTGCCCCTGCGTTATTGTATTTTGGGCTTAAAACTAAAGTATTTTGCATTGATTTTTATGCAAGCCAGATTCCCATCTGCTCAGCTTGCAAAGTGTGTAACGGTTTGCATGTATGTACATTAGGGTGATCAAAAAGCATTTAAGTCGGAATTGTAATGCTGTCACCCCCTACGATTGTTCTATATCGAAAAAAGTATACCCCTATTTTTTATTTTGAAATAAAAAAATATCTAGAGGTCGCTCAAAGCACACAAAGTTTTCCATGAATTTCATAGGGGAAAAAACAACTTTTCGTAGAAATGGTATAGAATTCTTGAAAATAAATATTTTTCGATCGGAAGACACTTGTTCTCTTCAGGAGACTTTCAATAATATACTCAATTATTTATTTAACCATTATTTAAGACTAACGATTTTTTACTGGTCCCTCATCGCATTTTTCGGAGTTTTTGTGGGTTTATGGCGGACCTATAAATTATAGTTGCGATGAAAAAATGGTTAAATAAAAAATTGGTTATTATTATTGGGAATCTCCTGCAGATATATAGAGTTTTCCGATAGAAAAATATTGATTTTCAAGAATTCTATACTATTTCTACGAAAAGT
>NW_016162319.1:0-4763 GCF_001687245.7 Rhagoletis zephyria | reverse complement strand
CAAATCTCGAAGTGAATTAAAAGTGCCTTATGAACAGAAACTTCACACTTTGCCACGCTGCATGGGTGTTCGCTGCATGCAACCGCTTTCCAACGCTCTCAAAATTTTTGTACAAATGTATCCAGGGATGCGTCCTTACTAACTACTTTCCTCTCCTAAGCGCATGCTGCAAGCAAAGAACTAAAATTCACGGTTGACAACCTTCATCCCTCCATTCTGCATAATCTTGTTCTTCTGCTATTCGTGCAAACAGTTTCAGTCATCTGCATTGTTCATTGCAAATTGAAATGTTACGCCGCATAATGAAGCGATCAGTATGCATTTTGCCATAAAATCAATGAATAGACGCCCTGGCAGACTGACAGACTTTTACTGAGTTAGTGAATAAGATGCTAACTGCGCATCAGGCCCGTCCATCTTAAAACTGGTGTGATGGCTAAGTGTTGTGCTGTGCAATCGAGTATTGAATATCCTGCTGGGTACCAGTGTATGTTCGCATGGAACATACATAAATGGGCAAAGGATCTGAAGGTATGCGTCACTTGCAGATTTTCGACATTCATACACACAGTTCATTTCTTCTCTGAATTTCTACATTATTATTGTCATAAAATGTGCGTGCTTATTTACTTATATACATGTCTAAGAACGTGCGTTCGTACAGATACATAGTCCGCGTACATGGAATTTGTGCCTCAGAAATCGAAACACAATGCAGAAACAACTCAGGTATCAACCAAGGTAGGTACCCACTTCGCTGAATTCTTCCAAATACACAATAAAAAAATTTTCTACCCATTTGATTTGGAAGCGTGAGCGCAATTATGAGCCCACAATTGCTACGCAGAATTCCTTTGTTCGCCTGTTTTGAAAGGAAATCGTTCTTGAGAAATGTGTAAATTTGCGGGAATGAAAAGTTCTCCATGGATTGCTTTCTTTTTTCTAAGGATAGCATAAGTTGTATATATGTATTGTACATACGCGCGAGTACATAAATATGTATGTACATACTTATAATCGAATTTTGGCATAATTATAATTTAATGAAAAAATAATAAAAGTTGCGGTGCTGGGAAAAAAATTGAGAAAAATCGATGTAATTACTACGGGGAAAATATATATTTATTCAATATTCAAAATCCAACTAACACCAACTCCGAATTTAAATACAAAAAAACAACGGTTAAAAAGGGAAAATACATTTGTTGACTTTGAGTTTTTTAATTTTTCAAACAAATTAAGAAAATAATAATTATATATTTTTCCACATTATATCGATCAACTTATCTCGGCTGCCAGTTCGAAAACACTCTATCTCTAAAAACTTTTCAAGAACGGCCTACTTCATAATTTGATTGAAGAACGCACTATTTCGAAATTTTATTGAAAACACCCTATCTCAGAAGTTTGTTGAAGAACGCCCCATCTCAGAACTCGGTTAAAAAATGCCCTATCTCGAATATTGAAAAGTTTTATGATATATGGTGTTTTCAAACAGGCTGCCGAGATAGGTCAATCTTCGCCTCAGCAGCTGATATCGTCCCCCTCATGCCCCAAGCATGAATGTGGGAATTTGCCAATTTTAAGTTAATGACTTGACTTGATTAACCTTTGGATGTTCTATGTTTCACCAAAACCCAGANATTTTGGCATAATTATAATTTAATGAAAAAATAATAAAAGTTGCGGTGCTGGGAAAAAAATTGAGAAAAATCGATGTAATTACTACGGGGAAAATATATATTTATTCAATATTCAAAATCCAACTAACACCAACTCCGAATTTAAATACAAAAAAACAACGGTTAAAAAGGGAAAATACATTTGTTGACTTTGAGTTTTTTAATTTTTCAAACAAATTAAGAAAATAATAATTATATATTTTTCCACATTATATCGATCAACTTATCTCGGCTGCCAGTTCGAAAACACTCTACCTCTAAAAACTTTTCAAGAACGGCCTACTTCATAATTTGATTGAAGAACGCACTATTTCGAAATTTGATTGAAAACACCCTATCTCAGAAGTTTGTTGAAGAACGCCCCATCTCAGAACTCGGTTAAAAAATGCCCTATCTCGAATATTGAAAAGTTTTATGATATATGGTGTTTTCAAACAGGCTGCCGAGATAGGTCAATCTTCGCCTCAGCAGCTGATATCGTCCCCCTCATGCCCCAAGCATGAATGTGGGAATTTGCCAATTTTAAGTTAATGACTTGACTTGATTAACCATACCATACGTACACGGAAGCCACATATTTTACAAAATCAAATACAGGTACATTGTAGAGTTAAGTCTCATAAAAATAAGTTTGAAACTTGACTTCCCAACATTTTCATGTTTACACATTTTGGTTTCTGACATAAAAAAGGTAACAGATATCCAATTGAAAATTGTGTCAAAAAGCTGCAATTCACTTTAGAGTCGACTTTATTTGACTATAACTATCGGCCAATACCTATACCTCCCCAGCAAAAAACACGATTACCACAGAAACGAAAGTGGAAACGAGCTAGGCGATGGGAATCGCTTACCCTTTCGCTTCAAGAAGGTATTATTTTAACATGGGCATGTCATTGCCGGTAAGCCCTTACTCGCAGCATTACCTTCAAAGGAGCGGAGAACGCATGGATAAATATAATCCAGAGAGGCGAACAAAGAATGCCTTACAGAGAAACTAATGTAGAATACCTAGATTAGTACATACTTATTTATATTAAATTGAAATCAGAGAATGTCTTACAAGGTTAAAATTAATAAAACTTTTTATAAATCAATTTTTATACATACATATGTATTAGAGTGGTTAAAAAATTTTTTTTTTGGAAATTCCTAAACGCTATCTCAAATTATTGTTATTTGTGATAAAAAAGAGAAACGTGTTTTTTATTTAAAAAAAAAAGTTTTCTTAGAGGTTGCGCTGGTGGGTTTTTTTTATAAAAACGCTGATGTTCTCAATTTTGAATTTTGGAAATCTGACATCAGATTCATCAACAAGCCATTTCGGATACGCCATTTTGAATTTTCAAAAATTGACTTCAGATTCCTAATTAGCAACCCCAGAAACTCCCTGGTAACAAGTTCCAACCCATGACAACGGGCAAATAGTTCAGTATAAACGTTTTAATTTCTTTTCGAGAGCATATTTTCGGGCACTAGGCCCATTCTAACTAACCAAGACAGGTATGTAATTAAGGGAATGTTCCCCAGTAATACCACAGTAATTATATGTAAAAACCACATTTTTAGCTGGATTTTAACATGTCAAGAAAATAAAAAATTGAGAACATCAGCGTTTAAAAAAAAAACCGACCAGCGCCACCTCTAATCATTTTAAAAATTTTAATAATAATTAATAATAATTTTTTATCACAAATAACAACATTCTGATGTAGCGTTTATGAATNCGTAGAAATGGTATAGAATTCTTGAAAATAAATATTTTTCGATCGGAAGACACTTGTTCTCTTCAGGAGACTTTCAATAATATACTCAATTATTTATTTAACCATTATTTAAGATTAACGATTTTTTACTGGTCCCTCATCGCATTTTTCGGGGTTTTTGTGGANAATTAAGCTTAAAATTGTACTTCCTCACTCTTGTACTTCACTTCACTGACTGACTTCAACTTCGCTGCAAATTGAACAAAGCAAAACATGATTTTTATACGAGACAAATTTCGACAGAAAGTANCGACTTCTAAATATTTTTTGATTTCAAAAAAAATAAAAATAGGGATATATTTTTTTGGTATAGAACAATCCTAGGGGGTTAGAGCATAAAAATTCCGACTTTACTTCCCCCTCCCCACACGCGTTTTTGGACCACCCTAATGTACGTACATATATGCGCAACAGGGGCTACCCAACGGCGGCCGGAGCGACGTTAGATATGCTCCTCGTAGCTAAGAGAACCTTGTTCCCGTAAAACTAGCTTTTGTCATGGAGTCAAGCTGCGATCAAAAGTCTCAGATCGACAATCTCTTAGAGAAAACAGAGTCAATCTACACTAGGTCTCTGGACACAGTCATATCTCGGCAAACGAGGATGCAGACGACTGACTAAGAAAAGGGTCTGTAACTATACTCCTTTCGGGGAACCGTTCTCTGAGGAATTGGACACTTTAGCCACCAACTCAACGGATAATATGTTTACCTTTTTTCACCTGTAAGTTTAATTTTCTCAATTTCTTTCAGGAAAACGTTTTCCTTTTTATGGGAACTGAACTAGACTATATATATGTATATATACATATATATATGCATATTAGCATTTAGAATAAGTTCTTAGTACTTAAAGGAGAGTTAAAAATTTTGGTAAATTGGCTTTTGTGTTGGCCGCCTACAAATTTTGCTCTATAAATAGGCGACAAAAAATAGCAAAGAAAACAAACAAGTGCCTGAATGCAGCCACAGGAATTCGACTACTATAATTTACAGATTAGAAGCAAAATTTCACAAAGGTTTATTTTTCGTTGACACAAATTGCAACATCACACTTGAGATTTGTATTTCCTGCTGCTGACAGCGGGCACTGATTGAGTTAAAAAAAAATCTGTGAAAAAAGTGGTCATTGTGCTATAAAAAACTTATTGTAATTTAGAAGTCATTCTGCAAATCTCGAAGTGAATTAAAAGTGCCTTATGAACAGAAACGTCACACTTTGCCACGCTGCATGGGTGTTCGCTGCATGCAACCGCTTTCCAACGCACTCAAAATTTTTGTACAAATGTATCCAGGGATGCGTCCTTACTAACTAC
>NW_016162318.1:36003-43932 GCF_001687245.7 Rhagoletis zephyria | reverse complement strand
TTTTCACAGAGCAATGAGCGATTTTTAAATCGACCCGCCCTAATATACAAGTATCATATTTTATCAATCATACCGAAAGAATTAAAAATGAAAATGAATAAAAAAATTTTATCAGCAAAATGAATAAAATTAAGTGAAATTAATGTTTAATTTCTAACCTAAGCTACATTTGTATGTACGTAACTGAATCGCCTAATAATAGCTTTACATATAAAAAGATTATCCTAATTTTCGAGCTTAACTCCCTAATCTGTTATTAGAAAAAGGGATTAGCCATGCAAAATTTTAATTAAAAATATCTCAGATTAAACCGATAACTTTTTGGTGTCCAACCTAGTTTTATCGATTATACATGCGAAGAAGAGGAGGAATTTCAAACGTTAAAGCAAACAAAAATTGACGCTAGTAAGCAAAATAGGTTTGTATACGTATTTTTAATAAAATATTCGGTTAAAATATATTTAAATGGCATAATATGTGTTGCAGAAAAAAGTGACCACGGTGGCACAGAGAAAAAGTTTAACTTTTCCTCGAGTTGTGTGAATCACAAGCGCAACCAATTTGACAGCTAACGAGCTTTGATTGAGATTGTATTTATTTGTAAACATACTTTTATGCTTGGCCGTTCGCACATGTTTACACATCCAATTTCATGAGTACTAAGTACTCACGCCTTTTTTGCTATGCGTGCTTATCTTAAAATATAATAAATAAAATAAAAAAAAAACTTTTTAAGATACAACGCTTTTATAAATGGACTAAAAAGTAGAAAATAATATTTCACAGTCCCACAGAATTTGTTTTGATAACTTTTGATTTTGAAATTTTAGCAAAAGTCATTATAAACAACTAATGACATTGAAAACGAAAAACGTGGAGCGCATGCAGTACAAAGCATTCGATTTCATTAACAATAGTCAAACTACATAACATTCTACAGCGCAAGTACAAATTTGAGATCGATTTAAGTGGTCGTTATTCATATGCCCACATACATACATATGTTACTTTTCATATCAATTCAAGTGTATTACATGCGCCCCACGCTTTTCATTTTCAATGTCATTAATTGTTTATAATGACTTGCTAAAATTTCAAAATGAAAAGTTATCAAAACAAATTCTGTGGGACTGAGAAATATTATTTTCTACTTTATAGTCCATTTATAAAATAGTTGTATATTAAAAAGTTTTTATTTTATTTTATTTATTTTCTACTTTTTAGTCTTGTCTGTACAAAATTTTGCAATAGGTATTTAAATAATCAACTTGCAGTGAAAGAGAACAGAAGACTATGCAAGCACAATGTTGTTTGCTCACATTTAGTATAAACATACATAGGTATGTACATACATACATATAGCAGCAATTAATTTCATTTAAAGCGTGTCGTCAATTTCCGCTGTACATACAGTACATATTTTTAACGTCTTCTGCCGAGGCGACATCTATCTCTAGAGTTTTTCTAATTGTATGTCTTTGATATGATGCCTGCAACGAGGTTGATATCTAGACTAGGTTGATATCTAGAATTTTCCATAAATAACTTTGCTACATTTATAGTAGGTGCATTCTTTTGTAACCGAGCTACAAAAGAACACTCGCTTAAATGGCGAAATACACGCAAAGCAACAACACAAACTCGGCTATTTATCCGAGCTCAGCCAGGTCGGTTAAGAAATACGCGACCTGGAGGCTAGTGTTGGTAAGTGAAAAAACTGCTGAAAATGCTGTGAATTGTTAATGGGAAAGTGGAGGTAAATTTTTGCTTCCTTTTATACGTGAATTATATTTTAAAAGAGTATATATATTACGCAAATACCTCGCATAATTACTCATTTAAATTGGTTTTTGTATCTAAATCCCGTTAAACTAATCACATTTTCTTGCCAGCTACCAACAGGGTTGCTTAAGTAGCTAAAAGGAAATTTTACCCGAGTTGAGCGTTCTTTTGTCGCTCGCTTGCAAAAAAATGCAGCTAGTATAAATGGTGGTCTGGACATACAACATTCAAAGCGGTCAGAACATACAACATTATATATAGATTGGCGCTTACACAAATGTTAGTGTTTGGCCGAGCTTCTCCTCCGATTTGTAGCGTGCCCTTGATGTTGTCACACAAAGCGGAGGTACCTACAGTTTTACGCCGACTCCGAACGTCGATTGTCTTTTAATGAGAAGCTGTTTTTCAGGGCAGAAATAAACTCGGAGGTTTGCCATTGCCTGCCGAGGGACGACCGCTGTTAAGAAAAAACCTTTTTTCTATAATTTTTGCGATGTTACTTTGACCAGGGCTTGAACCCAGGTGCTGATGAGTGAAAGCGCGCACTGCTTACCACTACACCACAGCGGCCGAGAACAACATTGCAAGTTGATAAAAGCGTTGTAAAGTAATAATATATCTCAGTCCCATAGAATTTGTTTTGATAACTTTTGATTTCGAAATTTTAGCAAAAGTCATTATAAACAATTTATGAGATTGAAAACGAAAAACGTGGAGCGCATGCAATTTAATTGACAATATTCAAACTACATACATAACATAGAGCTAAAATTTCTACAGCGAAAGTATAAACTTGAGATCGATTTTAAGCGGTCGTTATTAATATACCCACATGCATACATATTTTACTCTTCAATTTCAAATCAGGCCTATTACATGCGCCCCACGCTTTTCATTTTCAATGTCATAAATTGCTTATAAAGACTTTTTTTTTGTTATTTTTTTTTTGCCTTATAACAATTATATTCAACAATTTATATTGAGCTCGAGGTTTTTTTTAAATGAAAATTAATTGTGGAAAAGCAACAATAATTTGAAAAAATGGTAGAAGTGATAGCTATTTCGGAAATCACCACATTTCCTCATCAGACTTCTTTCAGTAGGATTCGAACCGACGATCCCACTGACTCAGCCAGTTGCCTATGCACCGTGCTAAGTACGCCTTGTAAATTATCGTTTGCTTTTTTCCACTATTTTCATTTTTGTTATGCCAACACAATCAAGCGCAGCTATTCCGCTGCAATTCACTTGATCATGTGGTTGTTGGTATTGTTGGTTTTTGCTAATAATTCTATTTTTAGAATGTTTAACTTTTAGGTGTGCTCGTCCTTAAGTTATTTGTTTTTGTTATTTTTTTGGCCTTTATAACAATTATATTCAACAATTTATATTGAGCTCGAGGCCGTTTTAAATGAAAATTTTTATTGTGGAAAAGCAACAATAATTTGAAAAAATGGTAGAAGTGATAGCTATTTCGGAAATCACCACATTTCCTCATCAGACTTCTTTCAGTAGGATTCGAACCGACGATCCCACTGACTCAGCCAGTTGCCTATGCACCGTGCTAAGTACGCCTTGTAAATTATCGTTTGCTTTTTTCCACTATTTTCATTTTTGTTATGCCAACACAATCAAGCGCAGCTATTCCGCTGCAATTCACTTGATCATGTGGTTGTTGGTATTGTTGGTTTTTGCTAATAATTCTATTTTTAGAATGTTTAACTTTTAGGTGTGCTCGTCCTTAAGTTATTTGTTTTTGTTATTTTTTTGGCCTTTATAACAATTATATTCAACAATTTATATTGAGCTCGAGGCCGTTTTAAATGAAAATTTTTATTGTGGAAAAGCAACAATAATTTGAAAAAATGGTAGAAGTGATAGCTATTTCGGAAATCACCACATTTCCTCATCAGACTTCTTTCAGTAGGATTCGAACCGACGATCCCACTGACTCAGCCAGTTGCCTATGCACCGTGCTAAGTACGCCTTGTAAATTATCGTTTGCTTTTTTCCACTATTTTCATTTTTGTTATGCCAACACAATCAAGCGCAGCTATTCCGCTGCAATTCACTTGATCATGTGGTTGTTGGTATTGTTGGTTTTTGCTAATAATTCTATTTTTAGAATGTTTAACTTTTAGGTGTGCTCGTCCTTAAGTTATTTGTTTTTGTTATTTTTTTGGCCTTATAACAATTATATTCAACAATTTATATTTAGCCGTTTTTTAAATGAAAATTTATTGTGGAAAAGCAACAATAATTTGAAAAAATGTGTACAATCAATCGATTGTAATGAAGGAGCACCCTAACACCTTCACTGCTTTTCAACTTTTTTGGTACTGCAAAAAGAAAGTGGAGAAAGGTAAAACATTCCAAATTCAACAGTCAACGCGCGCACACGGGAAAACGGCCACCACAGAATCATATCCCGGACGTAATTAACCTATATATTTGCATTCGTATATATGTACTTAAACATAATTTCATTGTCAAATAAAACATTTATAACGTTTTAACCAGAACGCGAGTGTTTTCACTTACTTAAAACGTACGCGAAGAACCTCTTCGCGTTGCTATGGTCCTTCATCGCCATATAGAAAGGCACCTGTGAAAACAAACAATTTACAAAGCACAAAAACAAAATATGAAGCAAAGACAAGTGAACATTTAGTACAAAGCGAAAAAACTGGGTTACTTAAAAGTGTACATACATAAAATAACATTAAAGTGAACAAATACAAAACACTAAAAGTATAGAAGGCGAACTTTAAACAAATAAAAAAAACAACTTCAGTTAAAATTTGGGATAACAAATACATATACAAAGAACTACAACGACAAAAACGAAAAAATCACCAAAACAAGAAGAAATCACAACAAAAAAGGAGCAACAAAGCAGGCAATGGAAGGTAGCATCTACCAGGGAAGCAGCAGCACCTCACCTACAGGAAAAGCGCAAGTCAACACCAGCAAAATCACCAGCACCAGAGACAACAGCTACAGAGCTTTCAAAAAGTGGGAAAACCCTAAGGGACGTAAGAGTAAACTAAACATATTTAGTACGCATATATATTTTCGACATTGCAAAAAAAACTCTTAGAGAACCTTTAATCTCACTATACAAACATATGTATGAACATACTCACATAAATACGTAAATATAAAAATAAAAAAAGAAAGCCNTATTGTTTGGTCATTTAAAGGACTTAGTTTTTCGGAAGTTTTCACATAATCGTTCGCATATATAACCATACTTACTAACGTATGCATTTTCAAAACGCAGCGAAACAATTGCGCTGCCCTTCCACATATGTACATACATACCTATATATATACATACACATATTAAGCAAGTGAGCCCAGTAGTAAATTTGGCGGTAATAACCCAACAGCGAATTTACCATTCCTAAAAAATTTATATTGACAAAAACGAACACTCTCGAACCACTTTTAAAAGAGTACATATATAAATATATATACAAAACTAAAATATTTAATAAAACCTAGCAGAAAATTCCACGAGTCCCAAATACCTTTATATACCAAAATACTAAAATATAAATAAATTTCCTAACATCAAAAATGCCAGCTGAACAAAGCCCCAAAAATAGTTCCAAAATTTCAAGGAAATCAACTCCCGCCAAAATCTTTGAAAAGCTTCAGCCTTCTGCCGAAGCAAAGAAATCAGGAAAAAGAACATCTCATGACCCGTGTGTGCAAAAATTTAATGTCGAAAATGATGGCTTCATGAGATATTGTGCCAGACTCACCTCTTCTCCCATAGAGGAATTCACAGAGTCGGCCCTCGAAATAAAAGAAAGAACTATTGACAATCTCTGGGCGCGGTTACAAGCCGCATATGACTCACTTTTCCTAAAAGATGAGGAAGACCTTCCGGTAATTTTTGNCAGTGGAAACACTTCAGACTTCTACCGAAGCAAAGAGCTCAGAAAGAGGAAAATCTCATGACCCGTGTGCGCAAAAATTTAACATTGAAAATGATGGCTTCATGAGATATTGTGCCAGACTCACCTCTTCTCCCATAGAGGGATTCACAGAGTCGGCCCTCGAAATAAAAGAAAAAACTATTGACAATCTCTGGGCACGGTTACAAGCCGCATATGACTCACTTTTTTTAAAGGATGATGAAGAGCTTCCAGATAATTTTTTGGCGTTGGCGGAAGGCAAGTATCAATTTAGTATTGATACTTATGAAATGACTAAAGCAAAGATCTTAGTTCAACTCAAATTGATCCGAGCTATAAGTCCCCCAAGCTCTCACTCCCGAGAAGCACAGAATTCACACATAGAGGAAAATCCTCACATGTATCTGCATCTCCCGCCATGTGATACAGAGATTTTCCGCTCAGAAATTATACCACCTCCGGTATAAAACAAAAGGGCAAGCCGGTCAAATCGTCAAGCAGTTCCCTCTTTGCGACGAGAATTTTGATCTGGCATGGCAAGCATTAAGCGAACGTTATGACAATAAACGCATATTAGTGGATAACCAAATGCAAGTTTTAATGAATCTGCCTAGTGTTCACGAAGAAAATAGTGAACAGATCATTAATCTGCAAAGCAAAATAAAAAATTGTCTGTCCATTTTAAATGCCCACAAGGTTTTGACAGACAGTTGGGACCCCATCCTCGTACACATTTGCGTATCCAAATTGCCCAGAGAAACCCGGACATTTTGGGAGCAATCACTGCCCTCCAGAAAAGACCTTCCCTCATGGTCTCAAATGGACGAATTCCTAACGTCCAGATTTCAAGTGTTAGAAAGGGTAGAAATGAAATTCCCAAAACACGTAAGCAAGACTTCTGCTTTAATAAAATCCCACAGTAAAGCAAAAGCTTTTCATACAAATTCCAATACGTGTTTTCCTGTTATTTATGCGACACCCCACATCCGATGAAGAGATGCCCCATATTTAAAAAATTCTCAACACAAAAGCGCATAAACTTTGTTAAAACGCATAAATTGTGTTCCAACTGCCTTGCTTTCAATCATAGTTTGGCAAAATGCAACTCACAATTTGCATGTGTGTATTGTCAGAAAAGACATAACTCCCTACTACATGTACACACATCCAGAGGTCATTCTCAAAAGGCTGGTATAAAAGAAATTCTTAAGAAATCGATTAACCCCGATCGACAAATAAAAGAAAGCTTTGGTCATATCCAAAAGACCACAGCCCCACAAAATAAACAGCAAGTGATCCCCTATGATCACCACCCAACCAATACGCAAACTCAAAAAATAATAGCGCAACACAGCATAGCGCACGCGATCACCAAAGATTGCCCCCAAGAGTTATCAAGCTACAAGTCGGATAAGCAACCCACCTGCTCAAACTCCGCGCATGTTAATTCGTTCCGAATTGCCAATGAAAGTTAAGTTCTCCTCCCAACTGCAATAGTGACAATAGAGCATCGAGGAGAACAGTTTCAACTCAGAGCATTGCTTGACCAAGGGTCCCAACGAACCTTTATTTCGTCAGCAGCTCAAAAGAGGTTGAAGCTCCCAACCGAAGTATTTACAATTGGTGGATGTAACTTAAAACGCACTAAGAACGCATGTGCACTAAATATAACTCCCCGCAAGGCAAAGTGGAAGATAACTACAAAAGCTGTCATACTCAAGCAATTAACGGAGCACTTAGCGACTTCTCACGTAAGTCCTGAATTTATCAAAGAGTTCAATGCCCATGAACTAGCTGACCCCCATTTCAGCAAACCAGCACCCATAGATCTGGTCATTGGAAGCGACATACTTCCACAAATTCTCCAACCCGGAGCCCGAAAAATACAAGATAATGTAATACCGCAAGAAACAATATTTGGTTGGGTGATAAGCGGTTCCGCCGCAAAACTATGAAAATAGAGCGCAATAAATAAGACCCTAACACCATAAGCTCTAGCCCATGAGCACAAACAAAACGCAAAACTTTAAAACCAAAGAGCAATAAATTAAACCCCTCTCCTTCAAAACCATAAGCACACTACAAAAATACACAAATATTTATATTTATACGCCCAACACCAAGAAGATTAAAATGCATATAGAGCACGCCCTCTGCATAATCGTTCGCTTTCTTCCTTTTCAGGACGACATCTCAAGGAAAGGCCATAATTGGAAACGAC
>NW_016162318.1:34749-34998 GCF_001687245.7 Rhagoletis zephyria | reverse complement strand
GGTGCATAGGCAACTGGCTGAGTCAGTGGGATCGTCGGTTCGAATCCTACTGAAAGAAGTCTGATGAGGAAATGTGGTGATTTCCGAAATAGCTATCACTTCTACAATTTTTTCAAATTATTGTTGCTTTTCCACAAAAAAATTTCATTTAAAAAAACGGCCTCGAGTTCAATATAAATTGTTGAATATAATTGTTATAAGGCCAAAAAAATAACAAAAACAAATAACTTAAGGACGAGCACACCTAAA
>NW_016162318.1:27583-34655 GCF_001687245.7 Rhagoletis zephyria | reverse complement strand
GGGATCGTCGGTTCGAATCCTACTGAAAGAAGTCTGATGAGGAAATGTGGTGATTTCCGAAATAGCTATCACTTCTACCATTTTTTCAAATTATTGTTGCTTTTCCACAATAAATTTTCATTTAAAAAACGGCCTCGAGCTCAATATAAATTGTTGAATATAATGACTTTTGCTAAAATTTCAAAATCAAAAGTTATCAAAACAAGTTCTGCGGGACTGAGAAATATTATTTTCTAATTTTGGTCCATTTATAAAAGCGTGGTACATGAAAAAGTTTTTTTTTTTTAATTAATTAATTATTTTATACTTTAAGTCTTTTATACTTTTAAGTCTTGTCTGTATAAAATGTTTTTTGAACCCGAGAAAAAATATTTTTTTTCATCGAAATTTTTTCTATGCTCCTCGCAACGCACTATGGGATTACAGTGGCCTAAAGTAGTAAAACGGATTGGCGAATTCTGGAAAAGTAATTACGCAGATGCATAGCAAAATATCCACCTAACCCAAACCAAAAAGAATTTTGGATAAAAATGCATATTTGCAACCATGACACAAGCTTAAAGTAGGAGCAATGCGAAAAAATAAATTTGTAAAAAAAAATTTGATTTTGTCGCAATAAATTTCAAAAATAATTTTTCCACTTGTGCGGATATATAAAAAGCCAATCTGAATCATGAGCAGTTTTTGAATATATCTGTGGTCAAACATTGCTTTAAATTTTTATAAATCTTTTGAAATGTATGAAATAGTTTACTTTGAAATTCTACATAATTTTGTGAGTAAAAATTTTCGAGTGCTTACTTTAAAAAGGGATATTAAAAAAGGACCTAGGAGTCCTGCGTACTTTAGCTAAGCTTTTGTTGTATAAAATGTAGGGAAAATTTTAAGCATCAGTGTAAATACATATCGTGCACATAATTTAGTATGCAGGTATTGTAATTGTTTTCGTTTTGTCATTTTTAAAATGAGGAAATAGGAACTTCTTTAGAAATAAAATAAATGTGCCTGTTCATTTTTTCCAAAATTCATGAAATTTTGTATTTGGAGCTAAAAAAAGTGGTGTAGGAGGAAAAGTTGGAAAATTTTGGCTTAAAGGAGCAGGCCCCACCGTATTTCATCAAAAAACGTTTTTTTTTATTTGCGCCTGTTTTTCTAGAATTACTGGACGATAATGTAAACCGATTTTGACGATCTTTCAGATTTAAAATTTTCTCATTAAAACCAGCATATGCTCTGAATTTCATCAAAATCGGACAACATTTACTATTTCCGCCCGCAAGAGCTGTGGGCGTGGTAGCGCGTTGAATTTTACCATTTTCCACATTTCTTCCTTCCTAAGTTCCGACCAGCGCATATACGAAATTTTAGCGAGTTTCTAGTACGGTTACTGCTTTTGGCCGCAGCTTATATGGGGACGTCCCACTGTGCAACGTGCTTATCTTAATATATAAAAATCCGGTGTCACTGTTGTTTGTGGGTGTTAAAAGATTGGATAGTTTTGAACCCGAGAAAAAATATTTTTTTTATCGACATTTTTTCTATGCTCCTCGCAACGTACTTATCTTAATATATGAAAATCCCGTGTAACTGTGTTGGTTTATGATAATCTACGAAACCGCTTAACCGATTTCAATGAAATTTTGTGGGTGTGTATTGTTAAAATATAAGATAGTTTTGAACCCGAGAAAAAATATTTTTTTTTCGTCGACATTTTTTCAATGCTCCTCGAATCTTATCTTAATATATAAAAATCCTGTGTCACTGTCTTCATTTACGCTAGTCTCCGAAACTGCTTAACCGATTTCAATGAAATTTTGTGGGTGTGTATTGTTGGTTCCAACTTTAAGATAGGATAGTTTTGAAGCCGAGAAAACACATTTTTGTTCCATCGAAATTTTTTCTATGCTCCTCGCAACGTGCTTATCTCAATATATAAAAATCCTGTTCATTTACACTAATCTCCGAAACTTCTTAACCGATTTAAATGCAATTTTGTGGGTGTGTATTATTCGTTCCAACTTAAAAAATAGGATAGTTTTAAAGCCGAGAAAACACATTTTTTTCATCGACATTTTTTCTATGCTCCTCGCAAGGTGTGTTTAAGTGACTTATGCATTTCCCGAATAAACCAAATGCAGCGAACAAACACACGCACTTGTGTTTAAAAGAAATTCGCTCGTTCTTAATTGGGTATGCATTTTTTATGCAATTCTCAAATATCTCTTCGCTGAACTTCACTATCACACGGTGCTTTAAGCATCACTCTCACCCCACTCCCGGAGTATATTTGGTATGGTAGTAAGCTACGGCTTATAAGCCACTCTCGGCCTCTGCATGAGTGCATCCCTGAATAAATCCCAGCTCATTGCACAGAAGCCTACGGTAGCTAGGGCATGACACCTCCAATGGAGTCCCCCAATTGATACATGGTAAAAGGGTCACATCTTGCCCTACCGCTCCATCAGCCTGCCCGCATATCTCACTCTCTCTCTCTCTCTCTCGCATAGCAGTCATATGGAGTGCGTGGTTGCCTTGACGTACACTTATACACCATACGGGCTCATTTAGCTCGATACATACACACTTGCAAAGGTAATCCCTACCTCCTCTGCTACTCTAACTCGACCACAACTCTAAACCTGGTCTCACGCTCTCCCTTAGCTAAACATGGTTCGTCGATCTACGAAACCGCTCAACCGATTTCAATGAAATTTTGTGGACGTGTATTGTTAAAAGATAGGATAGTTTTGAACCCGAGAAATAATATTTTATTTCCATTGACTTTTTTCAATGTTCCTAACAACGTGCTTATCTTAATATATAAAAATCCTGTTCATTTACGCTAATCTCCGAAACTTCTTAGCCTATTTCAATGATATTTTGTAGATGTGTATTGTTGGTTCCAAGTTAAAAGATAGGATAGTTATGAAGCCGAGAAAACACATTTTTGTTTCATCGACATTTTTTCTGTGGTCACTGTATTGGTTTATGCTAATCTACGAAACCGCTTAACCGATTTCAATGAAAGTGCTAATCTTATTATGTGACACGTAAAGTTAAAAGGGACCTACGCTCAGAAAAAAAAGATTTCGAGAAAAACGACTTTTAAGTGGATCCAATATGGCGGATGACTTTTTTAAAAATTGATCGGAATCGCTTGAAACTCGTTACCCGGGGGTTTTTGGTGTCGCTGATTACGAATCCGATGTTCGTTTTTAAAAATTCAAAATGGCGGATCCAATATGGCGGAAAAAGTTTAAAATTTGTTCGGATTCATGTGAAACTCAAAAATGTCGTTGACACCGAAAACGAGATCAGTGATTACGAATCCGATGTTCGAAAACCCCCGAGTAACGAGTTTGAAACGAATTTGTTTAATTTCAGAATATTTTGTCAGATTTGATTTTTTTGTACTTTTTTTTTGTAAAAGTACCTAACTTTGAAGTGAAAGTGTGAAAAAACTAATGCAGCTAGAAAGCTGCGGCTTATTGCGTTGGAAAGAGTGGGCCGTTTACTATAAGAGTCTATTAAAAAGTGAAAACAGATTTTTTCTGACCGTAGGTCCCTTTTAACTTTACGTGTCACATATATAAAATTCCCGTTGGTTTTTGCTAATCTACGAAACCGCTTAACAGATTTCAATGAAATTTTGTGGGTTTCTAAAAGATAGGATAGTTTTCCAACTTAGAAGATAGGATAGTTTTGAACCCGAGAAAAAATATATATAGTTTTTTCATCGACATTTTTTCTATGCTCCTCGCAACGTGCTTATCATAATATAAAAAAATCCTGTTCATTTACGCTAATCTCCGAAACCGCCTAACCGACTTCAATGAAATTTTGTGGGTGTGTATTGTTGGTTCCAAATTAAAAGATAAAATAGTTTTGAAGCCGAGAAAACACATTTTTTTCACCGACAGTTTTTCTATGATGCTCGCAGCATAGCATGCGTATCTTAAATTATAAAAATCCCGTGTCACTGTGTTCATTTACGCTAATCTCCGAAACCGCTTAACCGATTTTAATTAAATTTTGTGGGTGTGTATTGTTGGTTCCAAATATTGGACAGTTTTGAAAGCGATAAAACACATTTTTTTCTTTTTTATATTTTTATTGAGCTTTGTACCACGATTGGTTATTAGGAAAAATTGAAAAAGCAACAAAGTCTAAGCGGTAGAAGTTATAGCATCTATTTCGGAGATCACCACATCTCCTCGTCAGACTTCTTTTTTCTAGACTTCAGCAGGGAACGAACCTGCGTAATCGATGTTCAAAGTCAGAAGCGTTAACCACTGAGCTATGTACATCTTGTAAACCCTTGTTGCTAATTCATTTTCCTTATTCAACCAACTACTATCAAGTGCAGCTGATTTGCCGATATATAAACTCGACAGCTAGGTTGTTGTTCTCAATTCTATACATCCATTTGCTTGTTTGCTTTTTGTATAGTTTCAGGCAGGCTCTTCCTAAACTATGTAATTGTCAATGTTATAGTGGCTTGTTAACATTTTATTTTTAATATTTTTATTGAGCTTTGTACCACGATTTTTTATTATTTTTTTTCATCGACAGTTTGTCTATATTCCTCGCAACGTGCTTATCTTAAAATATAAAAACCCCGTGTCACTGTGTTCGTTTACGCTAATCTCTGAAACCGCTTAACCGATTTCAATGAAATTTTGTGGGTGTGTATTTTTAAAAGATAGGATAGTTTTGAACCTGAGAAAAAATAATTTTTTTTTTCATCGACATTTTTTCTATGCTACTCATAATGTGCGTATCTTAATATACAAAAATCCTGTTCATTTACGCTAATCTCCGAAACTTCTTAACCGATTTCAATGAAATTTTGTGGGTGTGTATTGTTGGTTCCAACTTAAAAGATAGAATAAATAGGAGAAAAAAAATTTTTTTTTCATCGACATTTTTTCTATGCTACTCATAATGTGCGTATCTTAATATACAAAAATCCTGTTCATTTACGCTAATCTCCGAAACTTCTTAACCGATTTCAATGAAATTTTGTGGGTGTGTATTGTTGGTTCCAACTTAAAAGATAGAATAAATAGGAGAAAAAAAATTTTTTTTTCATCGACATTTTTTCTATGCTCCTCGCATGTGCTTATCTGTATTAAAAAAAATTTTGTGTTCGAATGTCACGGTCGTCAAAACTCGAGAACGGCTGAACCGATTTGAATAATTTTATGATATCGCAAAAACTGGAGGGTTGCCACCTATTTGAAAATTTTTAAACCCAAATATATTGATAAAATAAATAAATTATTGCATTATGGGTATCAAATTAAAGAGCTTTAAGAAAGATACTTGCTGGAAGTATTTTTGACGGGGGTTGCCACCTATTTTACAATTTTAACTCAGTTAAGTTGAATAAGTAAATGAAATATTGCAATGTGGGTATCAAATTAAAGAGCGTTAAGAAGGCTTACAGCCGAAAATATGTATCATTAGGGTTGCCACCTGTTTCAAAGTTTAACTAAATTACACTGATGAAATAAATGAAATATTACAATATTGGTATCAAATTAAAGAGGGTTAAGAAAGATAACTGCTAGAAATATTTTTGAGGAGTGTTGCCACCTATTTGAAAATTTTAACTCAGTCAAATTGATAAAATAAATAAAATATTGCCATGTGGGTGTCAAACTAAATAGTTTTAAGAAGGCTTACAGTCGAAAATATTTTAAAGGAGGGTTGCCACCTGTTAAAAAATTTAGCGCAATTTAATTGATAAACTAAATGATATATTACAATATAGATATTAAATTAAAGAGGTTTAAGAAAGGTAACTGCTGGAAATATTTTTGAGGAGGGTTGCCACCTATTTGAAAATTTTAACTCAGTCAAATTGATAAAATAAATGAAATATTGCAATGTGGGTATTAAACTTTAGAGTTTTAAGAAAGCTTACAGCCGAATATATTTTTGAGGAGGGTTGTTACCTGTTGAAAATTTAACTAAATTTAATCGATAAAATAAATGACTTATTACAATATAGGAATCAAATTAAAGAGGTCTAAAAAACATGACTGCTGGAAATATTTTTGAGGGGGGTTGCAACCTATTTTAAAATTGTAACTCAGTTAAATTGATTAAATAAACGAAATATTGCAATGGGGGTATCAAACTAACTAGTTTTAAGAAGACTTACAGCCGAAAATATATTTGAGGAGGTTTGTTACCTGTTTGAAAATTTAACTCAATTAAATTGATAAAATAAATGAAATGTTACAATATGGGTACCAAACGAAAGGTATTTGAGAAATCTTGATTTGCAAATATTCTAAATAGGATTATGCAATATGTAAAATAAACTGAAAATATTAAAATTAAATGAAGTATTATAACTGGTTCGATCGGAAAGTGATTGGGAAAGCTTTACTATAGAATTTTTTTTAATGTTTCTACTTATCCAAATCCGGACAGTTTGAAAAAAGAGAATTTACGATATCTTATCAAACGAAGTGATAAGTTGGTTTACAAATTACGCGATGGAAAAAAATTAATAAAAAGTTACGGATACAAATGAAGAAATGATAAAAAGCGTAACGAAAACATAAAAATATCCCGTGAAATGAAATAATGAAAACTTAAAATTGTTGTCACCATTCCTTTACATTACAAAACAGTTAAATTTGAATTATAAACAATTTCGTTCGGTCGCCATAGCGCCATAGGTCAAAACATAGTGGAGCGGCGAGTGAAGCGAAGAGCTTTCATCAAGCAAGCCTTCAATTAAAAAAGTGTGTGTACGCTTTGCTCTTCACTATACGCTCTCCCCATATATGTAATACTTCTGGCTCATTCCATCTCAAATCACCCAGGCCGGGCGAAAGTGCATTTAAGTTTGCCATAAAACTCACAGGGATTGTTCCTTGAACAATTTAAGGATACACGTATTTTTTCTTTTTGATCAGAAAGGCGAATTTTTCGAATAATGAATCTTTTTCTTTTTGAGTACGAACGCTTCTTTTTTCCCCTCTTAATAGCAACTTTTGATGAAATCGATTATAACTGCCGCAAAAAAGCAAGGATTTTAACGATTTTTTTTTTT
>NW_016162318.1:24629-27000 GCF_001687245.7 Rhagoletis zephyria | reverse complement strand
TAATGATAGAACGAGAAAACCAACCAACCAATGTACTCAGAATGACATTTGAAAAGAATAAAAAATCAGGAGCGATGCAGTAGTCGTCAATATTTTAGAAAATTAAATTTTAATCAAAGCCAAAAAAAAATTTTGTTTAACTTTTGAACAAAAAAGTAAGGAAAAAGGAATCGTGTTGCACGCGTCAGTATGTTATACTATTTACTCAAAAATGAGCCGTATCAGGGAAAACGGGCAGACGCTACATGCTGGCTAAGGAGCTGGAAAAGAAGGCACGGATCCTCTCATCCTATCTTTTAAGAGTGGTTATGGTGATCGCCTCAAGTGTAACTTATACATCTCTTGCTGCTTATTCAAATCCGCCGGTTACCACAAAGCTCGCCCCAATCACGTTCAGGGAAAAATTTTTGGTTATTTTATTTTTCTATTTTTTTAATATTTGTAATTTAAAACCNTATTCAAATCCGCCGGTTACCACAAAGCTCGCCCCAATCACGTTCAGGGAAAAATTTTTGGTTATTTTATTTTTATATTTTTTTAATATTTGTAATTTAAACCGCTCCTGGAGTGACTTGACAGTGGTTTGTTTGTAATAGTTCACAAATATACATTACATTTACAGCAAACATTTATTTGATAGGCTGTCTCCCTTTGATTGCGGAATAAAAACACATAGTGAAGATACGTTACTATCAATATAGAAGTATTAGATATATGGCTATCCCATTGAAACATGTGCGTTTGAAATCGACGCTTTGCTCGATGCTCTTCGCTCGCCACTCCACTATGTTTTGGGCCTAAGTATATTGCGAGTAAAGAAATTTTGAATAACATCAGATAATATTATTATGATTATGATTACTATTACTATTGTGAACTCCTGGCGTGTAATTTCTGGTGTATACCAATGACATCGATATCATCGGTAACAAAAACGTCGAAGTCTGTCCTGCCTTTTCCAAGTTGGGTAAAGAAGCAAAGCGATTGGGTTTGGTGATCAACGAAGACAAGACGAAGTATCTCCTGTCATCAAACAAAGGGTCAGAGCAGTCCCGCCTTGACACCCACATTACTGTTGCCAGTTGTAATATCAAGAAAGAAGAGAATGTCGTTTACTTGGGAACCAGCATTAACACCGATAATAATGTCAGTATGGAAATCCAATGCAGAATCACTCTAGCGAACAAATGCAACTTTGGACTGAATAGGCAATTCGGGAGTAAAGTTCTCTCTCGACGTACAAAAACCACACTCTATAAGTCACTCATCATGCCCATGCTGGTATATGGCGCAGAAGCTTAGACAATGACAACATTCGATGAGACGGCTCTTGAAGTATTGGAGAGAAAGATCTTAGGGAAGATTTACAGGCCTCTGCGCGTTGGCGACGGGAGTACCGCAGACGATGGAACGATGAGTTGTATGAGCTTTACAACGAAATGGACATAGTGTATCGAATGAATATACAGCGGCTCCGCTGGTTTGGCCACGTCGTTCGAATGGGAAGCGACGTTCCAGTTCTGAAAGTATTAAACTCGCAATCCGCTGGTGGTAGCAGAGGAAGAGGGAGAGACCAAGTGGATAAGAACTTGGCTTCACGGGGCATTTCCCATTGTCGTCAGTTGGCACAAAGAGAAACGACTGGCGTCCTTTGTGGACCTCGGCCAAAATGGCTTAGGCGTTTACAGCGCCAAATAAGATTGATTATTTATGGCAACGGTTCGTTCAAACAATTACATAACCTTAGCTATCGCTTCGCCTGGAATTGCTACCAGGTGGAAACATTGCTAATTCAGCTCTTAAGCAGCCATTGAACATATAAATCATCGAAACTCCTACTTGCAATATTTCCAGAACATCCGGTATNCTCTTAAGCTGCCATTGAACATATAAATCATCGAAACTCCTACTTGCAATATTTCCAGAACATCCGGCATGGAAAAAGTAGTACAAAAATTTAAACTAATTATTTGAGATCAGTGCACGATGGCACATAAAAAATTGCTTGAGGTCCTTGATCCATTGTCGCGGGATTTGCATGGAAACGTCCAACCATTCGGAAATGTATTGATATTACCCTCAGGAGATTTTACGCAAGCACTGTCTGTAATTTCTTGTCTGTAAACACTAGATAAATGCTTACCTGAAATAGTCAACATTGTGGCTAGACGAACATACATATATACACTGCAGCCGAGGGATTTTCGCGACAAGTACTGGACATTGGGAACGGAAAGCTGCCAGCTAACGAGAGATTAAGACGAATTGTATTGCCTGATAATTTTTGTAACTAAGGAACATCAAAAGGAGAACTGATGGAAAGAATGTTTCTTAATTAAGAAAATTAATTACAGGCTCAGTCAACGAGCTA
>NW_016162318.1:20916-24604 GCF_001687245.7 Rhagoletis zephyria | reverse complement strand
AATTTTAAAGATTGCAGTTCCGAATTCGATTGACATTCGGAATCACAATCACTATTGCTCAAGTTTGTCCTTTGGAAAAGTATGTTTTAGAGTGAGATGCAGATTGGTTCTTAGATGTTGCGTGTTCCCGTGTCGGCAAACAAGATATCCTNGTAGGCTGATGAAGCGGTAGCGCAAGATGTGACCGTTTCACCGTGTATTCATTGTGGGACTCCATTGGAGGAGTCATGCTCTAGCTGCCTTAGGCTGCTGGGAAATGAGCTGGGATTTATCCAGGGATGCATTCGTGCAGAGCCCCAGTGTGGTTTGTAAGCAGTAGCTTAATACCATGCCAAAAATTACTCCGGGAGTGGAGTGTGGGTGACGCTCAAAGCATCGTGTGATAGCCAAGCTGGGTTAGCGTTGACCATAGCTGAAAATGCCAGCGACTTATCACTTCACTAAGTTCAGCGAAGAGATATTTGAGAATTGCATAAAAAATGCATACCCAATTAAGCACGAGCGAAGTGCCTTTAAAAACAAGTGCGTCTGTGTGTTGGCTGTTCTTTGTTTAAGCGAGAAATGCATAAGTCACTTAAACAATAACATATGCGTCGATAAACACCATTGTGGAAGAAGACGAATCAGTTAATTATCCAACGGAATTTTTGAAATCGATTGATCTTCCAGGGATGACCCCACATACTGAATTGAAAATAGGTGTGCCAATTATCACGTTGCGGAATATTAATCAGCTAAAACTCCGCAACGGTACGCGACTCGCAGTTAAGAAATTGATGAAGAACGTAGTGTAAGTAAAGATTTTTACGTGGCCCTTCAAAGGTGAAGAATTCCCATGATTCCGACCGATACACCATTTAAATTTTAAAGATTGCAGTTCCGAATTCGATTGACATTCGGAATCACAATCACTATTGCTCAAGTTTGTCCTTTGGAAAAGTATGTTTTAGAGTGAGATGCAGATTGGTTCTTAGATGTTGCGTGTTCCCGTGTCGGCAAACAAGATATCCTTGATATCAATGCAGAGAATGGAAACACGACGAATATTGTGTGCACACAAGTACTTATTACAAAATCAAACTCATATGAAACGTATGCTTTGTTTCGTTAATAATTTATCATCCATGTAACAGGAATATGCCACAGCAAAGCGTGGCATGGTATAGCTAGTCTTAATATATAAAAATCCTTTTCGGTTACGCTAATATCCGAAACTTAACCGATTTCAATGAAATATTGTGGGTGTGTATTGTTGGTTCCAACTTAAAAGAGAGGATCGTTTTGAACCCGAGAAAACACATTTTTTTCATCCACATTGTTTCTATGCTCCTCGCAACGTGCTTATCTTAATATAAAAAAAATCCTGTTCATTTACGCTAATCTCCGAAACCGCTTAACCGAATTCAATGAAATTTTGTGGGTGTGTATTGTTGGCTCCAAATTAAAATATAGGACAGTTTTGAAGCCGAGAAAACACATTTTTTTTTCATCGACAGTTTTTCTATGCTCCTCGCAACGTGATTGTCTTAAAATATAAAGGTCCCGTGTCACTGTGTTCGTTTACGCTAATCTCCGAAACCGCTTAACCGATTTCAATGAAATTTTGTGAGTGTGTATTTTTAAAAGCGAGGGTAATTTTGAACCCGAGAAATAATATTTTATTTTTCATCGACATTTTTTCTATGTGTATTGTCGGTTCCAACTTAAAATATAGGACAGTTTTGAAGCCGAGAAAACACATTTTTTTTCGTCGACAGTTTTTCTATGCTCCTTGCAACGTGCTTATCTTAAAATATAAAAGTCCCGTGTCACTGTGTTAATTTACACTAATCTCCGAAACTTCTTAACCGATGTCAATAAAATTTTGTGGGTGTGTATTGTTGGTTCCAACTTAAAAGATAAGATAGTTTTGAACCCGAGAAAACACGTTTTTTTTCATCGACATTTTTGCTTATATCTATCTATATAAAAATGTTGTGTTTGTATGTCACGGTTGTCAAAACTCGAGAAGGGCTGAACCGATTTGAATAAATTTTTTTTGTACTGTCCGGTGTAATACCAGAACCAATGATAACCCGAAAAATTGGAGGGTTGCCACCTATTTGAAAATTTTTAAACCCAATTATATTGATAAAATAAATAAATTATTAAAATATGGGTATCGAATTAAAGAGGGTTAAGCAAGATAACTGCTGGAAATATTTTTGACGAGGGTTGCCACCTTTTTGAAAATTTTCAGTCAAATTGATAAAATAAATGAAAACTTGTCATGTGGGTGTCAAACTAAAGAGTTTTCGGAAGGCTTACAGCCGAAAAAATATTTGAAGTGGGTTGCATCCTGTTTGAAATTTTAACTAAAGTACATCGATAAAATAAATGACTATTACAGTATGGGTATCAAATTAAAGAGGTTTAAGAAAGATATCTGTTGGAAATATTTTTGAGAAGGGTTGCCACCAATTTTAAAATTTTAACTCAGTTAAATTGATAAAGTAAATGAAATATTGCTATGTGGGTATCAAACTAAAGGGTTTTAAGAAGCCTTACAGTCGAAAATATTTTAAAGGAGGATTGCCACATGTTAAAAAATTTAGCGCAATTTAATTAATAAAGTAAATGATATATTACAATATAGATATTAAATTCAAGAGGTTTATGAAAGATAACTGCTGGAAATATTTTTGAGCAAAATTGCCACATCTTTGAAAATTTAAGCTCAGTTATTTTGATAAAATAAATGAAATACGGTAATTTTGGTATCAAACTTTAGATTTTTAAGAAGGCTTACAACCGAAAATACGTCTGAGGAGGGTTGCCACCTGTTTGAAAATTTAACTCAATTTAATTGAAATAGGTATCAAATTAAAGAGGTTCAAGAAAGAAAACTTTAGGAAATACCTTTGTGCAGGGTTGCCACCTATTTGAAAATTTTAACTCAGTAATATTGATTAAACAAATGAAATATTGCAATGTGGGTAGCAAACTAAAGAGTTTTTAAAAGACCTACAGTAGAAAGTATCTTTGCGGAGGGTTGCCACCTGTTTGAAAATTTAACTCAATTAATTTGGTAAAATAAATGAAATGTTACAATATCGGTACCAAACTCAAGGCATTTGCGAAATCTTGATTTAGAAATCTATATCTATATACTAGCAGACCCGGCGAACTTCGTCCCGCCCAAAATTTTTATATATTTTATTGAAACTTCTTGGTCCAAGATTTTCACCAACAATTAACGTTTACAATTTTCATAGGCACATTCGTCTGCTAAGATTATGGTTTGGTGGTCATTTGCCGCTTTAAATAACCTAAGGAAAGTGTTATATCCGTGAAGAAGTTCTTGAAATTCTCCAGTTGTGCGGCATTTTATAGCACGGTTATTCGCAAAGCGAAATAAATTTTTTCCTCTTCACTCCCTGGTGGCAAAAACCCGGTTCTATAGTGAATGTCCTAGAAGCTTTACAGTATAGTTGGTGGCAATTTCAAAATGGGTGCGAATCATTATTCTACAGAAACGCAATATACATATACTTATTTCAGACGAAATACCTTAAAAGTTTGAACGCATAATAATATTGGAAAATCACATCCATTGGGCCAATGAATAAAATAAATAAGTAATTCAAGCAGTTATTAAATATTCTTAATTTTTGTCTATGGTTTGGCTTGTTGATTGATAATAGAAATT